>NC_091204.1:20491686-20746686 GCF_040958095.1 Procambarus clarkii
GGTAATTGCGATTGTTTGCATTTCTAATGCAAATCGCATGCCTCCGTAAGAAAATGCTTTGACACCCTATCATTTTACCATGCACGTGAAGTGGAGGAAAGGGGGGGGGGGGAAGTGGGACGGGGGGGTGCTGGGTAGGGTTAGATATTTTAACCAACTAAATTTTACAGGAACTTTCCCAAAGTTCGAAAACTATGAGCAGCCTTCTGCTATATTAGCAGCAGCCCGTCCTCCAAACAGACCCAAAAGTGATCCCATGCACCCGCCAAACCTGTTTTATGAATGGAAAAACTGGTTTTCACAAAACTCAAAACTAATCTTGTTGGAACACTTCAGCAAAGTATTTCAGACTAATTTTGTTCGAACCACAACGCTCTAAATGCTTCACCAACGTACTACAAATAAAAATAATCGCTAACGGAACAAAAACGGGTAACCTAACAGATGCATATATATGCACAATATGCAAAAATATTATAATTTAAATTTGAGAATTCCCGTTTTGAATGAAGCTTTAAAATTTTAATGCATCTGTGGGGTCGACCGCTGGATGTAATGGAGTAGTTGATGACAGGTAGATTAGCAGACAAAGCCTAAAAGGGTTAAGGTTCATAAATCCATGTTCCACACGCAATAACTAACGTTTTGACAATCGAGTCCACATAATCGGATGCAGCGGCTCCGAATGTTCTTTGACTTGGTTTTAAAGATTTTAACTTCTAACTATAGGTAGATTCTTGATTATATGCAACTACTCATTCACGTGTCTAACCTCGATTTGAACCATCCAGCGAGCCAAGGTTTTTTATCTTCTAATATTTTCCAATCTAATAGCATTTGCAGAGTCACTTGGCTCGACATTTATAGTTTAATGTTATCTTGTTCAAGCTTTAATATCAATCATACCTTTATTTATCTAGTCTGGAAGTTGGAACCTTGTCAACCTCAACTTTTCCTGGATAACTTGTTATATATGCGCCCCAGAGTAGTGCCATTAACCCCCCCCCCTAGGAGTATTATCATTGATATATGAAAATGCATTAGTTTCGACCAAGCCCACATCACCGAATCCATCTAGATCGCAACAGCCATTTGTCTTGTGGTGTACGTAAATCATGGTGGTTGTCGCTAACGTTCGTGTGGAAAGACAGTCGTGCAGCAGGCATGGTAAGCCACTCGTGGCTTGCCATGGTAACTCTTCCCTCATCAGTCTTGCATGCGACTGTACTGAACAGTGGCTTAGCCGCAGAATTGGGCGACAGGGGGATTCAAATGGCCTGTGTGATGTATGGTTGAGCTTTTGCCTAGAGTTGTCAACCATCCTGCTTCCAGCGTGCACAAGATGCCTACACTTGTCCCGTTGGCTCAGTTCGGAGAAAAGGTGATTGTCTGTAAAATGATTTGTTTACTTGATATGCTTCAAAACGCCTTACACTCCTAAGGTGGGGATACAGCACTTCTAAAGATTTGCTTCAAAGCCTGCGTCTGGTAGTGTGCCAAAAATGCTGTTAGTTCCTGTACACTGCCGTCTATACCTTATCTTCAGCAAATTACTGTAAATTATTCTATTTGTATTGTGGAGTCTTATTTGTGGACCAACCAACATGTGGATGGTCACGGGAATTCATTACCAATTCACTCTTGCAAATCAATAAATTGCAAATATAGTAGTTTGAAAATGAAAAAATTAAAATTTGGAATTTGTTTAAACAGTAAGTTAAGGGTCCTCTGATAGGTTAGGTGGGCAAGAAATTGTTTCAAAACGGTATGAAAAACGTTAATGGAAAGTTTCCTTTTCTAAGCTTGCCGAGTAAGCCGGACGACTCAAACGAAACAGTACGTCACTGAGTCGATTTCATTTAAAAGTACGTCCAAATTTGACCATAGCGCGAATAAGTCAAAAGTGACGTTATTTTTTAGAGGACTGGTTGCAATACCATATATTCACGGTCGGTAGAGTTTCCTAAAGTCTTATTATAGTCGTAAGTCTTAAGGCGTTACTAGCTAGAGAACCATTGCATGTCGGTCATAAATGGACGTAACAGATTTTGTAACGAAATGGAAAACTTAATGCTCACCTTTGTACTACGGATCCATTAAAAAGAAATGGAAACTTAAACACGTTAGATATAAAAGCAGAAATTGATGTAACGATGAACAGATTAAGGCTGGGACACGCCTAACTGGAAGCACAGGCCAGTTTGGCGTGTGCTTCTTTTCTCAAAACATTAACGAACTCTGCATCCACTGTCGTGCCTGAAACAATCCAACACCATCTCCTTCAGTCTCTGCCATCAGTGCCAGAGTACATTTAAAACCAGTATTTATCGCATTTAAAATACCCTTTACCATTGTGCATATTACGAGGTGACCTCTCGTTACAGGGAAAATAAGTCAAAGCATTGGCTAAATATCTCCAGTCGACCAACAAATTGGGTCACATCTGACCCGTGGCAAATTTATACTTGGTGCCACCAACAGCTAAACACAGGAAACAAATGCCTTGTCACTACACCATGGATCAGCTGACGCCATAAACACAACATACCGCCGTACGGTGCGGCAAGTCTCCCTCTAACATACCTCTGATTTAGTATCCGCTCCTCTATCTACACCAAAGCGCAATACACTCTAACTTTCATTCTCAACATGAACGCGTCTCAACATTTATACTGGTGCAGTCATTGGGAGGATAAACCCTTCATGCAAATGCACCTACTATATAGTAGTATTTGGAGAGGCCTGGACAATCTGGCTCCAGGGGACGAATTTCGCCAGACCTGTTAGTGTTCTGCAATGAAAGGTTGCTAGAATAGTTACGAAATATAGTTAAAAACCCACTTCTGTATTTGTGACTTGTGTAAAGATGGTCTTTCGCGCCCTTGGTGCTTTGTCAAGGTCTGAGTATGTGGTTAGGGCGAGACTTGCATCTCTAAGACAAATCCGGCTGCTATCGTATATAGATCGGCTACTTGGCACAAAATGTTCAAAGTAGCACGGCATGAATAGGCCGTAAATAGCTTTATAGAGCAAATGCAAATTGCTGATACTAGATCTGTGAACGGATGGGGGGGGGGAGGGGGAGGTCTTCATGGTGGACTTCAGCCTCGGAGGGCCGGCTGTGCCATTTAGGGGGAGCTGGTGGGTTAGTGTAGACCTCCTACGTCTTCAGTTTTGTCTGGCTACACAGAGCAGTTTTGTGGGAGATCAAAAACTTCCATAAGTAGGTCTTCTACCGAGTAGGTGTCTCATTTTTTGCTGCAACGATGGAATTACAAAGATTTTTGTCTGAAGAGTCTGCAACATCAGGGTTGCCTGAGTAGAATTGCTGAAAGGCGAACAAAGTGGCAAATTTGTAGCAAAAGTAGCTAAATTTTTTTTTCAAAGGATAGCTTACAAAGATAGCTTACCAACATTAACATTTTACTTAACATTTTTAAATTTTGCTAGAAAATATCCATTAATTTAGTTATATTAAGGACCTGCCCGAAACCCTACGTGTTTGTGGCTTGACAAAAATATAAAAATCTGCCATTCTCTAGTAAACCCAATGTACCTTATTGTGTATAAACAGTTTGCTGTATGAAGCATAATGGGATATAGTCCTACCTAGTTTTCAGTTGATTATTAAAATCTTCGTATGCCTCCAAAACCGTTATTGCATATTGCAGACTATTTTGCATAGACATGGGTGATTCAAATGACAAAAATTTTCTCTAAAGATTGATGTCAAAAGCTAAAGTACATTAAAAATTGATACTAATTTATCGCAGATGTTACTCTCGTAAATACTAGTTCAACAAGGGCATTATTGATTGGTAAGCTACATAGTACCAATGTAAACTAGGTGAGGTTAGTATGGGATCACCAGCAGCGTTCTTGCCAGTTATTTCCTTGGTCCAAAATGACGATCCAGATGTTGGAATTTGTCCCTCACAAATGTTGGGCCAATTAATGCTTAACAGTAGGCTCAACCTGCTTTAAATTTAAAAGCTTGGTACTAGCTGATCACCCTAACAAGTTTTGGTGACTGTGTGAGGAGGGGGGGGGTGGTTAAGACATGTGCCAAGTGAAAGATTTTTCACCTTTTTGAAAGTTTCAGCATTACTTGGAATACCAAAAAGCAGGTTTGCAAGCTTTCACTAAAAAAAAAAAAAAATATATAGGATCTTGAATATTTTGACTTTTCCTGGGGTTATAAGACTTGGGGGTCATGGTACCCGAAAATCCGAAGAAAAATGGAATATTTACGAAAAATTACGAAAAATACTACAACGTTCTGGCAACACTGTGGTGCAAACCGTTTTATCTTATCTTGAAAAATAACGTAATTAGTCAAATTTCCCGCTGCAACTTTCGTGAATCTGGTCCTCGCGGCGTTGGTGCGCCGCGGGGTATTGTATCTTACGTTGTAGAAGTCTTATTTTTCGTAATATCGTTGAAAATAACATGTTATGCATAAAATGAATATAAACTCGCTCATTGGCAAGTCTCGTGTGAGAGAGAGGGTGGTACGTGGCTCAGCCCCTCAGTCGCTGTGTGTGTTTCATAGGGAGTGGATGTATCGCTGACGCGCTCACAATATCTCCCAGAACTAATGCTTTTTGCTATTTGTACTGCAATATGGCTTGCCAAACGAACAAGAGAAAAGCATTGAAAGCTAGATGCATGCGAGCTCTCCATAGAAGGTACGAGCTGGCCGCAATGCGTAAATCGCGCAGTCACGAGGGACCGCGAGTATGAGTATCTTGTCGCGGCGCGTTACGCAACTCCACCTTTTACAACTAGATCTGCCTTCACAGCCTTTATTTATTATTCAATTTACATGAAACTTGCACATTATATGTAGAGTTTACGCCTCTAAAAACGGTAGTAATTTTTCTTATCTACGTAGATTTATTGATTTTATAAATAATGATACACTTCATTTTGTTGCATACGTTTTTGGGAAACTTTTAAGAATCTGTTATTGCACTAAATACATCTGGGATAAAGATCTTACTACCAAATCTTTATTATATAGTAAGGTCATAGCTGAGTGTTGTAGAAATGATCTTGGTTCATAATTGTGGGCTGTGAAAGCAATTGAACATTGTTGAAAAATTGTATAATTTTTTTTTTTTCTCCTTCTCTATTTAGGCTGAGATGCTGAAACTTGGCCTAGGTGCAGCACCTTTCACATGTATCAGGATAATAAATTATGAATACCCTACAACTACTCTCATAATTCCGGTGAGAAACCCCCTTAGTGGTTAGGAGTGTTGAAAATTCGTTACCAAAGTCCACTTTCTCCAGGTGCAGATATATGGAATTGTAGTGCAACTAACAAAGCTTTGCATGAAGAGGATAAAAGATTCTTCTGCGCATTCAAAGAGTGACGTTTTCAGGGGGGGGGGGTTTCTGCAGTGTGTAGGCCGGGGTGATCAGTTGGGAGCCAATCTTTGGTACAGCTGGTAGGGTCGTAGTCTGCATCTGGCTTACCAGCCCGTCCTCCAAACAAAGATCCAAAAGTGATTCCATGCACCCGCCAAACCACCTGTTTATGAATGAAAAGCGGTTTACACACGACTCGACTGCTGACGTTCGAATATATCCGGAACAAGTGCTTCACTGACGAATTTTGTTCGAATCGCAACGCTATAAATGCTTCACCCACATACTACAAATACAAATAATCGCCAACAGAACCTAAACACCTAACCTATATATACACTATGATATATTATATTATTAATTTATACTTGAGAATTCCCGTGTTGAATGAACATCATGTTAAGATTTATGAATGCGTCTGTGGGGTTGACCGCTGAATGTAATGCACCCGAGTCGAGGACGGGTTGGGCTTACTGAAGGCTTGAACTGGTCAGGACTAAACTCGCAGCGACTTGCCTCTTGGTGGACGGCGGCGTTGGAGGGGGGGAGGGAGGCTTCACTTCTTGATCGGTTCTCCTTGACGGGTGATTGATCTGTCCCCTCCCGCTCCGCAGCCATTTGCCGCAATTGGGCCGCCGCCTTTTCATAGTTTCTCCCGCGGACGAGCCTGGATCGTGACAAGCCTGGAGGGAATTTTGGCTTCTGCTATGGTGGTGGTGCCATATTAGGTGCTTCTACCTAATCTGCACAATAAAATGAACTAAAGAGGGGGTGGCGGCGGCGTGGTGTTCTCCAGTTCACGCCTTGGTGTTGGTACAGTCCTTATAGTTCAGTACTGGAGCACGAGTTGCACTTGGCAGATTGTTCTGGATACTTGAAGTGCTCGTAGCTGAAGCATTCTCGCGTTGTAGACTCCGTGGCGATCTGGTTTAGGGAAGAGATTCCAAAGCACTCGAAATCTTTCTTCACTGCTTCCTGGGTCTGCTTCGTTTCGAAGATCATAGTGGGTAGTGAAAGTTTAGATGTTGTCATTTAGAGTAAAGTTTTCTTCATTCACTTGCCACACTGTCGGGTACCTCGCCCACTAACTAGCGTTTCAGCCTATTCACCTTTTTTTTTTTTTTTTTTTGGTCCCGGCAATGATTTGTCTGGGTGGAATCGGCGAGAGGTTCGCCTCCAATAGTGGGACCTGGCGTTCCGGTTCCAGGATCGTCTTTAGGTCCGCTTTTGTGGCCACGATTAGTGGCCTCATAACCATGCTTATGGACATCAACTGACCGTACTGACGCATCCTTGTCAACGACTGCTGCAATTTCGCCCTCATGGCGCTTGTAGACTGAGTAGTCGCACTTTCACTCATGTTCTTTGGCAATGACGGTCTGTTACCCTGGGTCCAGTCCTCTTGTTCCTGACCTAATCAGGTCACCTCTATTCTCGACTACCGATGCACGAGTAGTGATGCCTTTTATGGTGTTATGGCAAAGTGTCCTTTGTCCTGATCCTGAGAACTGGAGTTAATAGAAGTGTTCATCTGGATGTTATCCCTCGTAACTTCTCCATACCCCCAAGGAGTGGCTATTGGGACGGCTTACATTCGTCCATTTATTCATTACTTGTATTAATTAGCTTAGGTTTAAAATTATTAACCTTGGGGTAGAGGCACTATGGGCTCACCATAGCCAGTGTTACTTTGAGCTTTTTGTTCCAGGTAGCGAATTTTTAACAATAATTATCCTTGTAAGTGAATTTGTCGGCGAAAGTATCTGGTATTTATTAGAACCCCTTGTTGTTCTAGTTCTAATTACTTTCATAAATTGTTTACTTACTATCAATCCTATGATTCAATTTTCCAACATTGGTTTGCTACAACACTACATAACCAATATTAAACATGGCTTTTGTCTTCAATTCTGATCTCAAGTTTTCGCCCTGTTTCAGCAACAAACTTAGCTGCAGGGTTTAAAATGATAGAAATCCGGAAGGCGATTGTATATTATCTCTTGCTCTATTCTTACAAACGCTTTAAAAAATTGTATTGGGGTAATTGAAAAGGGCTTGTATCAAATGCATTATGACCCTCTTAATAAGAGGGCTATATCGTAATCTCGGCTATTTTCTTACCGGGATTATAAGTGCTTTATTGTGAGCTTTATCGATGAAAAAGATGGATAATCTAAATACAAATATTAAGTTCGCGTTCTAGGTAAGACTGGTCACAAATCTTTCACGCTCTTAAATAAGCAGTGTACACGCTGGTCTTTAAGACTTAGAATCAGTCGGTACTTTTTTTTGGGGGGTGGGGTGGGGGGGGACAAAAGTGAGTCGATGTTGATCAAACCGCGCACTAGAAATTTGAGACGAAGACGTTGAAATGATCGTTACTTCTACCTACAATGCAATCTTATTAACTTTCTCCGTGGTTTAAGTTTTAAATAATGGTCCACTGGCTTAAGAGCATTCTACTCGAATTCTCGAAATTGTCAAATATAGCAAAAAGACATCCCTGAATAATGTTCTGGAACCTTTCCGTCAATTATTTGTGGGTGAATTGAATTGGGAAGAAAAGTCAGAAGTTACTGTTGAATAACTTAATATTCCTAAGTTCTTTTGAAGCGCTTTTAAGCAAGGAACAACGTATCTAAGAAGGCAGCCTTCCTTGTGCATTTTTAGAGCTACCATATAGATGTAAGGCATCTCGGGCAGCTTAGCAGAAATCGGAATGTTAAATCATTCCCAACACTAAAGTCTAACCTCTTGGTGATCTTCCCGATTCAAATCAATTGAATTTTACTTGTAATTGGGATATGCTGGGGGAGGAATTAATCATACACTATACACTATCATCGCAGCAAATTTTCCTCGTATAATTTATATTCATAATGGCACTAACTACCCTTTTCTGCTTTCTTAAAACTTCGCATATTTTCAGATTAAAGCTTTATTTTACAAGTTTTTTTGGTAAACACAGCCATAAAAACAATCGGCATTAACATTGGTAAAAAACGCATGAACAGAATTTGAGAACAGTATAACACGCCTATAAAAAAAAGGTCGCATAATACTCAATGGAAACATAAGCATGGGTAAACCAGTCATAAAGCCCCAGAGCACTATAAACGAACACTAACAAGGCACAGAAACACTTAAACAAAAAATAAGAAATATAACATCACAAAAAAAGCTGTACAGTACACAAAATGAAAACATTAACACGGTCTGCTGGTTCCCTGTGGTCCGGTATTCTAAGAGCAAAAGACACAAATATGCTGAAACTTAGAATATGGCTCTTTTAATGCATAGTACAGAAAAGATAATGCAATAAACCCTACAAAGCAAACTCAAAATACAGCACAAACCACCAAAAGAAGTCGGAAAAAGTACTTATAATACGGAAACATGCACAACCATTTCCCACAGCACATAAAAAGATAAATAAACCAACACAAAGAACCACACATACAATTAATCACAATTCATCTGGACATAGACGACGAGGGTACTTCATCCTGTAGGCATCCCACAGAGCCCACTCCTACGCGCAGAAACGTGACCACGCGATCGCCGTGGTCGATACATGTAATTGGGAGTATCCAGCACGGCGCCCTTCACCACGGGGGTGGAATACAGGGGGGCGGCTGCGCAGAAACAAAACCATAAACAAAAGTACGCGTGTGTATACCCTTATCCGTGTTGTAAATGTGTAACACTCCCTTGGGACACAACAAAAAACGTCTGTAATCTTCCAGCCCGGAAAGTCCTTCGTACAAGGTATTTCTTCCCTGAGCCTATCTTAGAGGTACTCGTGCCGGCGATTCTACTTTTCTAGGTAAATCGTGGGACAGTCCTCCACAGTATAAAGTGTCAAAACATTACCTCGAAACTTATCACACGAAGCTTGGCTTCTTGTAAAAGCTTAGTCTAACAAGCCCTAAGTTGGATGACAGACTGACAGTAATTTCATCTAGTAAAAAAAAAACTGGGCCACCTTGGGATACGTCGGTCCAATCACAAATAGCTCTGGTTACCACAGACAATTTAGTCTCCACTAAATAGGCACTACTTGCTAATAGTAGTGTTCAGGACTGCCCTTGATAATCACTTCAGGTGAACTGCCTCGTGTCCAATTTACCTCCCGCATCACTTCTGAGGAATAAAATGTATAGTGAGAAGGAAACTGTTCAGATCACGGCTTTATACTGGGAAACAGGCAATGGAGGGAGGGGAGGAGGTTCTGGTGCGCACTATAGATGGCATCGACACACACACACTGGAATATGGTATTTATTATAATGCCAAAAAGAATGATTGATTTTTTTTAAAACCTTGTTTCTCGGTTTGCTGCATCGGGAACCCTTTACTTTCCCCAGATAACCAAATAGAAGCTGCCTGTGGGCCACATGTTAGGGATCTTTACTTTCTCCTCCTGCCTGTCTTCACAATGCTGGTCCAGATATGGACTGGTGTACTAGTAAGACGGGTAAGATTGAGGACAGAATTTAACTTTCAATACATAATCTCCGGAACAGGTTCGGTGTGTTAGGACAAGTTTATATTTGAGGTGCGACAGGAATGCCAGTTGGTACAATGGAAAAAACGATATAAAGTTCAAAACTAGAGAATACTTGTTATTTACAATAATATACTTAGGGATACCCCCCCCTCCCGGGAATCCCAAGGTACTAGTCCTCGGGGCCCATCGTCCCTAGAGGTTCCTCGTTGATTGGGAATCGTAGACTTGCGTTGACGAACCATCTCTGCGCGCTCCAGCGACTTCAAGGCTCCGAGTTTGGCATTTTCCCGGGTTCACGCAAGGCCCTCACCCGCAAGGGTTCTGCAAAGGCTTATTAATGCCTGCAGACTAGTGGGTACCTGGCACAAAGTTGTCAGCGAAGGCCAGTGTAGAGATCCTCTTGTTCCTCAACTTCACCCCTGCACAGTCCTTCTTGGCCTCTGAAATTGCCTTGATCATTAGACTGAAGGGGGTTATGGGGTCGCCCTGTTCCACGTCACGTGTGATCAGGATTGCCTCTGATTTCCGACTGATGACCGTCGAGGCCTCATCGTATCCCGACATGATGCATGTCCTCAAAGGCTCTGGCATACACTACACGGCGTTGGAAATGGCTGGATGGATGACGCCATCGAACACCTTCTCCATATCCAGGAACGCGAGGTGCGTGCAGTGACGCAACGCCCAAGCTGTAGCCAGTAAGGCGTCCAGCAGGTTTTCTGAAGATTCCATCAGTTGGCAGAAATGCCTCTTCTAATGCTTAACGATGCGGACGTCCTTGGAGAATCTGCTTCCCAATAGCTTACCACGATGGTGCGGCTACTTCGTCAGTTATGGGGCAATAGTTTGTGTTCAGAGGGGTTGGGGATCTTTGGGATCAGCACTTGGTTATGTGAAGTGGTGGGGCAGGGAAGGGGTGGGGGCAAGGACTAGCTTAAGAGCCACTAGTATTACTGCTTCATTAGGATTTATGGACTTACATTTATGGACTTGACAAAAGGTTGACCGAAAATTAAGTATTTAAGATAAATTTGTCTTCATGTACGGGTTTGTATCGCTTATCGTCTATAATGAATTTTTACCATTAAACGGGAAGTTCTTAAATGGGCCATAATAGTTCAATTTCAAACATTGACGATCTATATGAAAAGGGCTCCAACTGGTCAGTTTCAGCATTGCAGCCTAAATGGAAAAAGAGGAAAAAAGCAACTTTATAAATAGACTAATTATATATTTTCAAAATTACTACACTAAATTTGTCAACTGATAAGCGTCATAGAAATATCACAATAGCATATAATAGATTTTCATTATCCAATATCTTAGTTTTACTAAACGGTTTTGTCCTCCCAAAAATTATACAAAGTTTAAATGTTCATAAAACCAATAAATGGACTAGAATAAAATCATAATTGTAGACATAAACTATACATATAAGGTGTAAGTTTCATGTAAATAGAATAGTAGTAGTCGCCTTGTAGTTGTAAATTAATTACTTGAACAAAATGGTTTAAATATTGTCACCTGTAGCAGAGGTTGATAAAGATGTCTTTCGAAATTGCAACACCTACATATAGGCATGCGTCCAGTAAGGTTATTTATTAACATCTTTTATTGAAATCGTCAGATTAGGCAAAATTGTAATTTTCAGTCTTATTGAAGTGAGGATAATGCTGGTATTCACTATCACAGGACAGAGGGTCACACGCAAGGCAATAGGTCTAAACTGTAGGCTGAAGTACATGTATATCGGTTACAATCAATGTTTTAATGTATGAATGTGAAAAAAATTCTATTGTGCAATGCCACACAAGGGCAGGGATGGTTTTAAGTGATGCAGCTTCGAAGAAATTTTTTTCCTTAAAATGGACAAACAAATTTTGGATAAATTGTTAGGATGTAGTCCAGAACAAGTCTATGAAATAGTTGGTGGTACAATAGGCTAGGAGGTTTAAAGTTTCTTTACAATTTCACATTCAACAATAGTGTTCTAGTGAATGCATTAACGGTTTATCACAATTTACAATCTGAATACTCTGGTTGTGGCTCAGCGTTACTAACTTGCCATATTTGTTTATAACCAGGTAGAATTCGTGTATAGACTACCACATTGCCTGGTCCGGTTACTGTGCTGACCATACAAATACCTATTACAAAAGTTTTCATAGCTAATAATAATGCAGCTTTAGAGGTCTGGTCATTTCTTAGGACTTCTAAATCTGAATTTCTTGTATGTTTTTAAGAATTGCATTAGATAATCCAAAGTCATAGGCAATGCCTTCATTCCTGCAAGAATCATAGCCAATCGATCTAGTCATGTTTTCCAACTCCAGCATGAGATGGGATCTACACAAATTATAAGTTATCATTGGGGGGAAAAATTACATTAATATATTAAAAGCTACTTCAGATATATATTGCGATAGGTTATTTAAGGGCTGCAGAGAACTTTATCACTATCATTCCATTACCATTGAGCTTAAGATACTCAGTATGCCTAGATGTACTCAATAGCTCTGTCGTGCTTGCCCAGTTGTTCAATCTGTGTACTAGTCATGATCATTTCATTCCGTTTATATACTGCACTTCCACAATCTGTTCTACCAGTGCCTAACTGCAGAGCCATGAGTAAAGGCGCAGGAATCGGTTGGTTTGAGATGTTGAAGCCGGTGTGAAAGTTCCATAAGTCGCCTGATTAAATTTTTTAAATTTATGTAATGAAAATATAACTCAAACGTACTATAAAACAAAATACAAACCTATTAGAATAGATTCGAAAATTTCGGACCCATCGGCGAAATGAGGACCGGCGATGGGTCCTCGGTGTGTCACCTTGGGAACTAATGTTACAATGACACTAATAGGCACCTGCCCTATAGATAGGGTCAGCTTCAAGAGCCTTCCTCGGCTTGGTGGTGCGTCACATTGATTGCTGCATAAACTTGTTCATGTTGAAGTACCAATCGGGTATGTTATTGTCCCCTTGCCACTTTTGGGGGGAGGAAGGGCTTTGATCTAGCTATAGAGCCCCACGACTCAGCCACAAGGCATGGGCCGCGAGGCCCCGCAGCAGTAGCCCTAAAAACACATTACAACTAAACTAAATGTTGTGGCCTACTGTGTACAAAACAAAGAAAAATGTACCTGCAGATGCATAAAAAGATGTACATTAAAATATATGGAAAAAAAATAAAATAGGAATGTCACTGAATGAATACTCTCTCCTTAGGAGACGATCACCTTGTAATGGCATACGTGCATGGAAAAGATATCACAGGGAGGACATGCCTGGCTTGAAACAAGTCTCTGGAAAGGCAGAGAACATGCACGCATGTGTCCCTCCAACCGTAGCTTCTCCTCTCACGGGTTCGGTCAAGCCACACACCATCTCCTAAATCAGCCACTGGAGAGTGGTACCCCCAAGATAACGTCCGGTAAACTAAGCCGAGTCCACTCAGCCTAGTTGCTTCTGGGTGTCGGGTGGACTTCCCTTGTGCCCATGTCCAGGGGTGATCATTATCAACCTCTTCCCGTGCTCTTGGACCACATACGATAAATCGCGTACGTCCAGGTTAGGGCTTTTACGGAGCAGATCTCCAAATCTCCGTTGGTCAAGCCCAATCTCTTAACACGGGCACTCTAAATGCTGAACCCGCCTCTCCAATTCAAGGTAATTGAAGAGGCAGAAACTGCATTACCACCGGTGTAATCCCTGACCCATTGAAGGATCTCGGGGTGCCATGCCATACCGGGGGTGCCATACCGACTTTGCCACGCCTTGACGGCGTGGCAAAGTCGAGGCCACTTCTCGTTTACCCCCCCCCCCCCCCCCGGTAAGAGGGGAGGGGGGGGGGAGTTTCCACACTTGGTGTAGGCTAATTTGAATTCTGAATCGTCCCTCCAGACACCTCATTTTTTTCACTACAAGGTTGTAGTAGATCTTCCAGACTTAAGTCATATGCTTGCTCGGTTTCTGGAAATATAAGTCTTATCGTGGCGTCTTCCCATTTGCAATGTCTTTGTAGAAATTCCATGTCTTTGATTTTAGGGCGGTGCACGTGCACTGGCTTCTCATCAGTGGACGTTGCATGGAACAGTCAGGACAGGCAAGCATCTCATTTTTTTCCCAGTCAGTGTTGTCCCTGATGGCTTTGAAGTGTACCTGACGACTTCAGAATGGCATTCAGTTTCCTTCTCCTTTGACCAGTGCATTCGTGTTACCTTTTGACTCCTTCACTTCGACAGCTGACTTCTGCGAGTTGCGTAGCTGTGTTGCAAGTCTCTGCTAAAGTGATTTATACACTTGGTCTTTTCCACATTTTCTTCTCCCACATAGTCCAGCACCGTTCTTCTTTCCACAAATTTTTTGGCACGAGTCACTATTGCCACGATGGTCGTATACTTGAATTTTATGCTCGCCCTTCTGTGCATCAGAGCTGCTGGGACTACATTGGGGACAATGGCGGCTGAAAAATTGACCATAACAACGTTTTCATAGATAGTTTGTACCACGGCTTTGCCAGAACCATGTAGTACTTTTATAAATTTCAGTTGACGAGAAATGTAGGTGTTAAGGCAGTCTTCTCTATGGCTGGTGTAAATGCCAATCACATTAAAAAAAAGAAAGGTTGACTGCTTGGCGGTTGTCTCCTGTGGTAAAGTGAAAGGAAAAAACACGCAAAAAAATCTTATAAATAATGAACTTTATTTTGTTTAAAGTAAATTAAAGAAATCCCTTGGCTATGTACAGTGCGGATCAAAATATATACAGACAAAACGCAATATAAAATAAAATGTTTACGTTACTCTACAATAAGCAAGACAAATTAGTTAAAGGTGCTGAGAATAGTGGGCTGGCTGAAACTTCTACTAATATACAGGACGTATGCTTAGATAGAAGCGTCAACTCGAGAGCACAAGAATATTCTGAGGCAAACTGCTCATGCGAGACTATATATAATGATGCAGATGGTGCTGGAGTCGCGTGAAGTTGCCGATTCACTAATGGGGAGTGTTGATTTGACGGTCATTTAGTGATCGACGAGGTGGTGCACCGACAGTGAGGGGGGGGGGGATGAGTGAGTAGGGTAGTGTACCCCCTGTAGAGACGTTTGTTATTCCACTTGTATACTATTCTTGAATGTGGTATCATAATGTTGCAGAAGTATAGAAGTAATGCAATGTAGGAAGGAGGAGGCTAAATCTCTTGAAAGAGATTACCGTCACAATAGTATATGTAAAATAGAATAGTCACCTTGTTGTAAATTAATTACTTGAACAAAATGAAGTTTAAGATTGTCACCTGAGGTTGGTAGATTTTTTTCGAAATTTGCCACGCCTACATATAGGCATGCGTCCAGTAAGGTTATTTATTAACATCTGACAAAATTAAAATTTTGCCTAATCTGAGAATGTAAAGTCTTATTAAAAGTGGAGAATAATGCTGGTATTTACTGTCACACAGGACAGAAGGTCATAGACAAGACTAAGTCTGAACTGTAGGCTGAAGTACATGTATATCATGGTTACAATCGATGTTCTAATGTTTGTAAAAATTCTATTGTGCACTGCCACACAAGGGCAGGGATGGGTTTAGAAGTGATGCAGCTTAGATTAATGTACATAAATTTTCTTTCTTTAAAATGGACAAGCAAATTTTCGATAATTGTTAGGATGTCGTAAAGAACAGCAGAGTTAATGAAATAGTTTTGGTTACACAATAGGCCAGGAGGAAGTTTTTTTTAGTTTCACATTCGAGAAGTGTTCTAGTGAATGCATTAAAGGTTTATCAGTTTACAATAAATATTCTGGTGGTGGCTCAGCCTCACTATCCTGCAAGATGTGCCTATAGCCAGGGAGAATTCGTTCATTGACTGTCTCGCTGCCTGCTTCGGTTACTGTGCTGACCATACAAATACCTATTACAAAAGTTGTCATAGCTTTTAATACTGCAGCTTTCAGAGGTCTGGTCATTTCTTAGGACTTCTAAATCTGAATTCTTTTGTTTCTAATAATTGCATTAGATAATCCTAAGTCGTAATCAATGCCTTCATTCCTACAAGCATCATAGCCAATCAATCTACAAAGTCATGTTTTCCAACTCCAACATGGATGGGATCTACACAAATTTTATAAGTTATCATTGGGGAAAAATTACTCATTAATATATTAAAAGCTACTTCAGACACACACTGCGATAGGATATTTAAGGACTGCAGAGCACTCCAGAATATCGCTCCACCACCGTTGAGCTTAAGGTACTCGGTAGCTAGATATACCCAATAACTGTCGTGCTTGCCCAGTTGTTCAATCTGTGTACTAGATATGATCATTTCGTTCCCTTTATATACTGCACATACACAACCTGTTCTACCAGTACCTAACTGCAGTCATGAGTAAAGGCATAAGATTCAGTTGGTTTTTGAGATTTTGACGCAAGGTGTGAAAGTTCCATGAAAGTTTCTAGATATAAATTTTAATTTTTTGTAATCAAATATAACTCGAAAACGTACTATAAAACATAATGTGAACCTATTAGAATTGGTTCAATGTGGGTCCTGAGTGTGGCACCATGAGGACTAATATTGCAGACTAATAGGCACCAGCCCCATAGCCAGGATCCTCAGGAGCCTTCCTCGGCTTGGCGGTGTATGTTGTTGATTGCTGCATAAACTTGTTCATGTTGAAGTACCAATCTGGGATGTCATTGAGGTAGACCAAGGAGGCTGGTCAGATCCCATCAAATACTAGGCGTTGTAATTGATGGCCTTGACTGTGTGATGAAGTCGACCATTGCACGACGAACAAATGTTTGGGGGGGGGGAGTTTTCAAACTCGGTGGTGTAGACTAATTTGGATTCTGAATCTTTCCTCCAGACACCTCCATGGTTTTCTTTCACTACAAAAGTTGTATTAGATCTTCTAGACTTCAGCCATTTGCTTGCTCGGTAGCTGAAAATGTACAACCATCTTGTTATCGTGGAGTCTTCCTATTTACAATGTCGGTAGAAATGCAATGTCTTTGCTTTTAGGCCAGTGCACGTGCACTGGCTTTTCATCAGTGGACGTTGCACGGAACAGTCAGGACAGGCAGGCATCCCTAACTTTTTTCCAGTCAGTGTTGTCCCTGATGACTTTGAAGTGTACCTGACTTCATAATGGTATCAGTTTTCCTTTTCCTTTGACCCGTGGCATTCGTCTTCCTTTTGACTCTTTCACTTAGACAGCTAACTCCTGCAAGTTGCGTAGCTGTGTTGCAAGTCTCTTGCTAAAGTGATTTATACACTCGGTCTTTTCCACATTTTCTTCTCCACATGGTCCAGCACCATTGTTCATTCCACATTTTATATGCTAGTCGCCATCGCCCACGAAGGTCGTATACCTGAATTTTATGCTCGCCCTTCTGCGCATCAGAGCTGCTGGGACCACATTGGGGACAATGGCCGCTGAAAAATTGACCATAACGTTTTCATAAGATGCAGTTTGTACCACGGCGTTGCCAGAACCATGTAGTACTTTTATAAATTTCAGTATTTAAGATTTTTCGAAGTTATAGCCCCTTAAACCGCGCAATATATATATATAGATTTCAGTAACAAAACCGAAACCGCGCAATACATTAATAGCCGTTTGTGTTTAACCCCTTAAGGAAACCGATGGTAATACCGTCGGGGCCAGTAGCATAATTTTTTTTCTTTTTTTGAGATATAAGAGTTATTACAATCTTGTACAGCCACTAGTACGCGTAGCGTTTCGGGCAGGTCCCTGGAATACGATCCCCTGCCGCGAAGAATCGTTTTTTCATCCAAGTACACATTTTACTGTTGCCTTAAACAGAGGCTACAGTTGAATTGCGCCCAGTAAATCCTCCCCGGCCAGGATACGAACCCATGACATAGCGCTCGCGGAACGCCAGGCGAGTGTCTTACCACTACACCACGGAGACTATTTATGGTATAAATTATGCTATCCTTCTGTGCATTTAGAATCTTGTGATGTTAGTGGCTTCCGAAGGTCTGTCTGTCGGGGTAAAGGGCAGTGTCTGGATCGGATGTCCTAGGCAACTTTCCCTCCCAGAATTGAAGGAGCTTATCTGGACCCACCAATGAGGGTGTCACCTTAGTTTCCCGAGAGGAATGTGCCAGCCGCCTCAGTGGTTAGTTTCGAACAGGCGCTGACACTGCACTCTCCATGCCTTTTGGTGCATTAGTAGTTTGATTCCACATTCTACGGAATCTGTATCTAAAAATTGTCGCTAGTGTGAAAAGATGGTATCTGACTATTCTTGAAACTTCAAAATTGGGCATGGTAATCTTTGTGAAAGGAACATGTGACAGTATTACTTTGGATGCATATAGTTTTCATAGCTTGAAGTGTAGTCTTGTGAAGATGTTTGTGTTGAGGTCAGTCGAGCAAGTTATGGTGAATAGGATGACTCCCCACATTGCAATTAATGGCATAATTAAGTTGCGGAATTGATTATGCTGTACCAATATTTTAAGACCTCATTGCTTGAGAACACATCTTCCCCCCTCCCCCCCCCCCCCCCCCCTCTTTTCCCAAACGCGAAGGTCTGTGTTGGGAATGAACGTTTCCAGTGTTCCTACTGTTGGGAATGAACATTGGGAACGTTATAGGCGTGGTGTATGTATGAGATACAGGACAAGATACCCTTCGGGTAAGCTGGGAAGTGGGTGTAGCTGAAGAATAGCCGGTGAGAGGACACGGAGGAATGGAGCCAGGCCTGAACACGGTTGCATGGTAGATCTGAGGCTCTCGACAACCAGGCCAGCTAGGCAGGGAGGCCGGGTCTTGTGTGGGGGGGGGGGGTGACGGGACGAGGACAGCTGTACTCTAGTCTGGAGTCGGTTTTTTTTTTATATATTTGTTGAAGCTTAAGTCTTCAATGTTGGTCTTCCCGGTGGCGGATATGGATAAATCTATTCCAATCGGACGCAATTAGGTCCCCCATCCTCCTAAAGAGTGGGGAAAGGAGAGAAAGAAGGCGGCTGCCTTCAGCGTATGATTATATTTTTCATTAATTTTTGCGTTGTTTAGCTCGTTGATGTTTGCATCCCTCCATTGCTGGTCGGGGTTCAGGCTGTCGGATGCGTCGATGAATTTAGTCTTAGCTCTGCTACTAGGGGTCGGGAGTTTTGCGAAGTTGCAAAAGTCCCACTGGGCGTAGATGGAGAATCTGCGGATTAATCTCCTCCGTAGTGTATCCTTGGCTGAGAATACACTTCGCTTTCCTGGCGTAGTGTATCCTTTTTCTCTCCCCCCCCCCCCCCTCTTTTTAAACCGGCGACGAAAACTAAGAGCTGAAAACGTCTGCTTCAGAAAAGGCAAAGATGACCCGTGTGGCACGTTTTTGCTTTGCCATTAGGGCACGGTTGAGACGCCCGACCACCGACTCTACACGTGGATTGTCAACTGGGGAGCAACACCCCGAGCACGTCCGCCGCCTCTGGCGACCAGCCAGCAAAAATCAATCTTAAATAAGTAGCACCATGTTGTTTTTTAAGACGGCTTTAGAGAAAATTCAGACTTGTGAAAACATAATATCAATCTCTAAAATGATGGGGCTGGAAAATACTTGAACCTACGTGCCTCGAACCCTCGGGTACGAAAATTTCCACAACTTAAACACGGATGTGCCCATCGTAGGAATTGTTCGATTTGAAGATACTGTGAATTGGCGGAAGTCTCTCATAACGTGATTGCACTTCAAGTTTCTTGACGTATCCCTGTCCCTGTTGTCGTGGGGTGAGGTAAGGGAGGAAAGTGCCTCTTGAACCAGTTGACACTCTTGCTTTAACTCGTACATGTGAATCGCTTAATCTAGTTTATTAGCTCTCAATGTGGTTTCCCTTTTAAACTGTTCACTGATAAAAAATTAGCCCATGCCATGCTACCTTTGATTTGATAGTTGTCGCTGGAGGTGGCTAGTTATTTATGCACCCCATACTCATCCTGTGAGCTGTAGCGCAAAAAGTATTAGATGGCAGGAATAATTTATCAGACCTCAACGCTGAATATTACATTAACAAATTCATCTATCCTTCACGCCTTGTAATAAAAATTAGCTAGTTAATGTTTTATTTCAAGGGCTATATAGTGTCATTATACATTGTTGGTCTTATCGCTAGTGTCTCGTAACGGAAAACTGCCCCAAGGGCAGTGGCCCGCCTCGCCCCACTAAAGAGCTCGCCTTTGGCAGTACCCATGTCAACAAGACGGGTATAAACTCCAGATTCCTATCTAAATTAGTGGCCCTTCATCTTGGCCTAAGTTCACACTGAATAAGAGATTTTGCAATGGGGCGATAATTGAGTTGAACTGCATGCTGGTGGCACTGTGACGGCTCAAATGGTTGGGATGAAAGAGGCTACGACATTAATGACGAAATACTTTCCTCGGTTCTGTGGCCAGCAGAAAACCTCACATTTTTTTTTTTATTTTTATTTTTACATGCAACGCATGCAAATTAAATACAATAAAAACAAATACAAAATACATAACAAAGGAAAACAATAGACCACCGGCCAGAAGGGCCGACAGCATAGCACAACAAAGCACACACACGAGAAATGCATAGAAAATGACAGCATATATCAAAGCACAAAACATAATACAATGACAAACAAGCAAACACAGTAACATGACAAAACAAAACCTCCAGAAAAACAAACCATACAACAAGAGGCATAACAGGAAACATAACAGGACAAACACAATACAGTCCAAACAAAACATAGAGGACAAACACGTACAACAGGTAAAGCAATACAAAAACACCAGGTCAACCGCACAGCACAAACAATACAGGAACAAAAAACACACACCACAACACCCGCCCCATAAACAAAGGGCTAGGCCAAAATAAACAATAACAAATTTTCAATAAAAAATTAACAAAATAAACAAGCAAAAGACGCACACCTGAAAACAAAACAGGCACAAACACAACAACAAACATGCACTGGCCTGAAGGACCGAGAATAAAACAAAGTATATCATGAAACAAAACCAGACACTTAAACACAAAACAAAACAATACAACTTGTACAAAATTTTTCAGACACTAAACACCGGCCTGAAGGGCCTAAAACATAAACCACCATGAACAGAATCATGATGAAACAATACCGGAAATATAAGAAATACAACAAAGCACCGACCTGAAGGGTGCACAATAGGTACAACACATTACAAAACAAACCACAGGTCCAAGTACAGACTATTAAAATGTCTCATACTTATCCGGCCACTCCGCCGCCGGGAAGCGAATACAATACGCCTCCCAAAGTAACATGGCGTCCTCCGAAATAGGTTCAGTATGAACTGTACGAGGATCAGGCATGGACTCCGGCACGCCCAAATTAAAATACTGAGCCCGTCGAATCCAGATGGTAAAGGGCACCACGGAACCGGACGCACGCGATCATCAATGTCAAACCGCAAAGGATGTTGATCATCATGCGCCACTCCGGAGGCCAGGATGATAGGGAGAGGCTCCTTCCCACGAGGCCGGGCAATGGGCAGCGCACTGGGAGCCTCCTCGGCTGCCTCACAGGGCCCTGCGTCGACCATCGGACGTGTTACCTGCTGGGACCCCCCCACGCTTGGCATCCTTCTTCAGCACCAGCTTGATGCCTCGGCTCGCACCAAAACCCACACCACCCACGTCTGTAGGAGCAACCACCTCCCACTGTGTAAAACCTTCTGCAGGAGAAAGAATAGGAGGTAAAGCAGACGCACACCCATCGTAAACAGCAGACACATGTACATCAGCCACCACCAGCGACGTAGAGCGCGAAGCACCCGGAATCGCCACATCATCTCCCGAAGCGCCACCTGCGTCGTAATCCTCCGCATTATCCCAAGCAGTAGAAGAACGCCTGGAACGCTTGGGCACTGGCCGCACATCCTTGCAGCCGGAGGCGGACCCAGAACCACGGGCCTCGCGAACCGGGCGAACCAACGCCCGACGCAGTACGGCAGCAGCCTCAACCACATGGGGAACCAGGCCGCACACAACAGGACGCTCCGCAGCCCCCCTAACACCCAGCACCGCCGTGACACCTGGCGAGGGTGCAGGACCAGGCACAGCAGCAGGATTCGAGGAAGACGCAGACGACCCACAGAGACCAGCCGGAAGACCCTCGGGAGCAACTGGCACAGCGAAGTGACCAGCGACAGGAGCCACCGGAACACTCGGAGGAGGGACAACCACCACCGGGGGCACGGCGGGTGACGCAGGGGGGGATGGGGGGGTCCGCATCAGCAGCGAATGGGACCTGCCCCTCATCTCTGGAATCCACGTCCTGAGGGAGCGGTGGGAAATCTTCTTCCCGAAAAAAGTTAACAGGTGCAGCAGGGGCCTCGGAGCACACGGCAGCCTGATGCCCTAACTGGCCACACCGGAAAAAAGTACGGGGCTGCCGGGCATAATACACCCGAACGTAGTAACCTAGCAGCCGGACAGAAGATGGGATATCCGACCGCAGGCTCATTCCTAAGGTACGGACGTTCGTCTGCTTCCCAACATACTTCCTCGAGGAAAGCTTGTTCACCCGCACTGATGACGGCACCATACCTCCCGAAGAAGCGCCTGAGAAGGTCTTCAGGGAACTCCAGGGGCGCACCATGCACACTGACATATGTCAGGGCACCACTTCGGTCCGAGATCGTAACGGAGCCGGCGCCATCCGGCAACTGCAACGAACGCCCTTCGTTCCGCCGGAGTTAGTCCCGATACTCCTCCTCCCTCACGAACTTGACAATCACCCGGTGGGCCGTAACAAGCTCAACTCCATACACAGCCTCCACCGGGACAAGAAGCATGTCACACATTACCAACTCAATGGCCGGATAACCACCCTCCCAATGACTGCACCAGTATAAATGTTGAGAAGCATTAATGTTTAAGAGGAAGTTTTTCAATTGTTTGTTTTGCTGTGGTGTAGATAGAGGAGCGGATACTAAATCAGTATATTAGAGGGAGACTTGCCGCACCGTAGGGCGGTATGTTGTGTTTATGGCGTCGGCTGATCCTTGGTGTAGTGACAAGGCATTTGTTTTCTGTGTTTAGCTGTTGGTGGCGCCAAGTATAAATTTGCCACGGGTCAGATGTGACCCAATTTGTTGGTCGACTGGAGATATTTAGCCAATGCTTTGACTTTTTTTCCCCTGTAACGAGAGGTCACCTCGTAATATGCACTATGGTAAAGGGTATTTTAAGTGCGATAAATACTGGTTTGAAATGTACTCCGGCACTGATGGCAGAGACTGAAGGAGATGGTGTTAGATTGTTTCGGGCACGACAGTGGATGCAGAGTTCGTTAATGTCTTTAAGAACAGAAGCACACGCCAAACTGGCCTGTGCTTCCAGTTTGGCGTGTCCCAGCCTTAATCTGGTCATCGTTACATCAATTTCTCTGCTTTTATATCTAACGTGTTTAAGTTTCCATTTCTTTTTAATGGATCCGTAGTACAAAGGTGAGCATGAAGTTTTCCATTTAGTTACAAAATCTGTTGATACGTCCATTGATGACCGACATGCAATGGTTCTCTAGCTAGTAGCGCCTTAAGACTTACGACTATAGTAAGACTTTAGGAAACTCTACTGACCGTGAATATATGGTGTTGCAACCAGTTCTCTTAAAAATAACGTCACTTGACTCGTATTCGCGCTATGGTCAAATTTGGACGTAATATGAAATGAAATCTACTCAGTGACGTACTGTTCCGTTTGAGTCGTCCGGCTTACTCGGCAAGCTTAGAAAAGGAAACTTTCCATTAACGTTTTTCATACCGTTTTGAAACAATTTCCTGCCCACCTAACCTATCAGAGGACCCTTAACTTACTGTTGGAACAAATTCTAAATTTTAATTTTTCTTCATTTTCAAACTACTGTATTTGCAATTTATTGATTTGCAAGAGTGAATTGGAAATGAATTCCTGTGACCATCCACATGTTGGATGTCCACAAATAAGACTCCACAATACCAATAGAATAATTAACAGTTCTTTGCTGAAGATATGGTATAGACGGCAGTGTACAGGAACTAACAGCACTTTTGGCACACTACCAGACGCAGGCTTTTAAAGCAACTCTTTAGAAGTGCTGTATCCCCACCTTAGGAGTGTAAGGCGTTTTGAAGCATATCAAGTAAACAAATCATTTTACAGACAATCACCTTTTCTCCGAACTGAGCCAACGGGACAAGTGTAGGCATCTTGTGCACGCTGGAAGCAGGATGGTCGACAACTCTAGGCAAAAGCTCAACCATACATCACACAGGCCATTTGAATCCCCCTGTCGCCCAATTCAGCGGCTAAGCCACTGTTCAGTACAGTCACATGCAAGACTGATGAGGGAAGAGTAACCATGGCAAGCCACGAGTGGCTTACCATGCCTGCTGCACGACTGTCTTTCCACACGAACGTTAGCGACAACCACCATGATTTACGTACACCACAAGACAAATGGCCGTTGCGATAGAGATGGATTCGGTGATGTGAGCGTGGTCGAAACTCATGCATTTTCATACATCAATGATAATACTCCTAAGAGGGCAAGGGGGGGGGGAGGGTGAATGGCACTACTCTGGGGCGCATATATAACAAGTTATCCAGGAAAAGTTGAGAGGTTGACAAGGCTCCAAATTCCAGACTAGATAAATAAAGGTATGATTGAAATTAAAGCTTGAACAAGAGAACATTAAACTATAAATGTAGAGCCAAGTGACTCTGCAAATGCTATTAGATTGGAAAATGTTAGAAGATAAAAAACCTTGGGCTCGCTGGATGGTTCAAATCGAAGGTTAGACACGTGAATGAGTACTTTCATATAATCAAGAATCTACCTATAGTTAGAAGTTAAAATCTTTAAAACCAACAGTCAAAGAACGTTCGGAGCCGCTGCATCCGATTATGTGGGCTCCGATTTTCAAAACGTTAGTTATGGCGTGTGGAGCATAGCTTTATGAACCTTAACCCTTATAGGCTTTGTCTGCTAATCAACCCGTCATCAACTAGACATTACATCCAGCGGTCGACCCCACAGACGCATTCAAATTTTAAAACACTTCAGTCAAAACGGGAATTCTCAAATATAAATAATATTTTAGCATATTGTGAATATATAGGCATAGGTTAGGTTACGTGCTTTTGTTCTGTTAGCGTTTATTTTTATTTTTAGTACGTGGGTGAAGCATTTAGAGCGTTGTGGTTCGAACAAAATTAGTGATGCACTTGTTGCTGAAGTGTTGCAACGAAATCGGTGAGTCTTATGAAAACCCGTTTTTTCCATTCATAAAACAGGTTTGGCGGGTGCATGGAATGGGCTGCTGCTAATATAGCAGAAAGCTGCTCATAGCTTTCGAACTTTGGGAACGTTCTTGTAAAATTTAGTTGGTTAAAATATCTAACTCTACCAGCCCCCCCCCCCGCCCCCCTTCCTGGGAAGGAATATTTAATATTCATTCCCTCCCCTCTCTCCTCCACTTCACGTGCAGGGTAAAATGGTGGTGTCGTCAAAGCATTGTCTTACGGAGGCATGAGATTTGTCAGAGATCTAACGTCTATCTCTGACGACTCAAACGGAACAGTACACAAAAAATTGATAAATCTATTTTATCGCAGATGTTACTCTCGAAAATACTTTCAACAAGCGCATTATTGATTGGTAAGCTATATAGTTAAAATGTAAACTCGGTGAGGTTAGTATGGGATCGCCAGCAGCGTTCTTGCCAGTTATTTCCTTGGTCCAAAATGACGATCCAGATGTTGGAATTTGTCCCTCACAAATGTTGGGCCAATTTATGGTTAACAGTAGGCTTAACCTGCTTTAAATTTAAAAGCTTGGTACTAGCTGACCAACCTAACGAGTTTTGGTGGCTGTGTGAGGGGGGGGTTAAGACATATGCCAAGTGAAAGATTTTTCACCTTTTTTGAAAGTTTCAGCATTACTTGGAATACGAGAAAGCAGCTCTGCAAGCTTTCACTAAAAAAAATTATAGAATCTTAAATATTTTGAAACTTTTCTTGGTTATAAGACTTAGTGGTTAGTGTCATGTTCACAGAAAATGGTACCATCCGTTTTCTATGTGCGGCGGCTGGGATGCCAGAGAGAAGGAAGGTAAACAAGAGAGCGTACAGGACGCCCACCAAGCTTGGTAGCTACTAGTCATGTAATCATATTAAGTATTAAAGTCAGTAACCAAGTCATGACTTTACATCAACCCTACAGCCAAGACTTCCTCAGTAACACACAAACACCACATTGGCGACGAGGATGAACTGTGAACGCAGGTATTTGTTCAGTTTCAAACACAAGGGAGAAGCATGCTGCCTGGAGGAGGAAGAGAAGCTGTGAGCGCCATTCCCGATGCTGTATGCTAACCGATGCTGTGTGCTAACCAATGCTGTGTGCTAAACGATGCTGTGTGCTAACCGATGCTGTGTGCTACCCAAGCTGTGCTGAAGAAACTGTACTGAGGAATCTGCCGACGTTGTGTACGAAACGACGCTTTGATGTGTACAAAACCTGATGTTTTGGTTACGAAACGACGCTTCGTGCTACAAAATTCATCACACTGAACCGACTGCTGTACCGACTGCTGTACGAACTGCTGCACCAACTGCTGTACCAACTGCTGCTGTACCAACTGCTGTGCCAACTGCTGTGCTGCTGCTGTGAGTAGGAACAACACATGTACACAAGGGCTAGGTAAGAAGTCAGTTGCTGCTATATTGTGCACTGTTGTGAACTTTTGCATTAAAATGCTTGTGTGCTTTGCAAAATTAAAGTAATTACAGTGAATTCTTGACTAACATATTCAGTGCAGTAAGTGTTTAATATTCTGAGGAACATTTAAGTGATAAGTTACATTTATTCAGTAAAAATGGCAAATATACCTCAGTTTCCTGCATTTGATCCTGACTGCGACCAGACAAACCTGTCACAGAGGTGGGTCAAATGGCTTAAAAGGTTTGAAAATTTGTTGATAGTTTCTGACATCAAAAGTGCTGAAAGAAAGCGTGCCTTTCTACTTCATTATGCAGGTGATAGAGTTTGTGACATCTTTGACACACTGAAAGACACTGGTGGTGCCAAAGATTATGACACTGCCAAAGCCAAACTAACAGAGCATTTCAAACCAAGGCAAAATACTGCTATGGAAATTATGCATTTCAGGAGAGCAAAACAACTCTAATGAAACTGTGGATCAATACCACACACGTCTGCAGGGTTTAGCACCCCATTGTGAGTTTGCTGATGTTGACAAAGAAATCAAACAGCAAATAATTGAATCATGCACATCTACACGTCTTCGTCGAAGAGCTCTAGAACTTGTTGATGACAGTTCTCTTACCAAGATACTGGATATGGCTCGTCGAATGGAAGATGCTGCACGTGATGCTCGTGTCATGGAGTGCAGTGCAAATAACGGTTCTGCCACTGTTACTAACAGTGATGAGGTACGTAAGGTTCAGGGAGGACACCGTGATCAAGAAGATATCATGGCAAACCTATCAGTAAATTTAGCAGAGAACCACGTCACAACTGGGGTCAAGGAACAAGGCTCAGGCAGTCTCAACGACCCACATCAGAGGGTGTCAACAATAAATGTTACAATTGTGGAGGAGACTACCCACACCAAGATAATGTTTGTCCTGCTCAAGGTAAGAAGTGCTTATGAGTGTGGAAAACTAGGTCATTTTGGTGCTATGTGTCGTTCTGCACTTAAGAAACCACAGTCAATGAATAAAAGCACTACGAGGATCAGGTCATAGGGGTCGAGGTGGTAAACACAATATTGCACCTCATATCCAGAATGTTAATAATGTACAAGACAACATTTCATTACAACCAGTCTCAGATGACAGTGAATGTGATTATACTTATGGAGTACAAGCAATCACAGAATGGAATGATCTTCCAAACAACCCAGAGACATGTGTATACATTGCTGGTATTTGTCTCAAAGTTCTCATTGACACTGATCAAACATTGATACCATTGCTGAGTGCCACTATGAAAAATTTAAAAAAGTTCCCAAAGCTTAAACTATAATGGCAAAGCCACTGCCTATGCTTCGAAGTTAGCCTTGCCAGTGATTGGAACTTTCACTGCAGAGATTAAGTCAAAGAATGCAATGCTCATTACTACATTCCATGTTGTTAGGAATGCAAAGGAGTCTTTACTCAGTTACAAGACTTCAACCAAATTGGGGCTACTTCAGCTTTCTAATGCTGTAGCAGTGGAATCTGCAAACAATGTTGATGGAATTGTTGCTGAATTTTCTGATCGATTTAAATCCATAGGTTGTTATACTGATAGCAAAGTACATCTGCATATCAACCCAGATGTAATTCCAGTTGCCCAACCACATCGCCGATAACCATTCCATACTCGCAAGAAAGTCGATGCCGAACTGGATAGGCTGATGGAACTAGATATCATTGAACCAGTAACAGGCCCAACACCATGGGTAAGCCCAATTGTCACTCCACCAAAGCCGAAGAATCCAGATGAGATACGCATTTGTGTGGACATGCGTGTTCCCAACAAGGCAATAATGCGTGAACGCCATCCTACACCCACTGTAGATGATATGATCTACCGCTTGAATGGTGCAACTGTATTCAGCAAGTTAGATTTAAACAAGGGCTATCATCAGCTTGAACTTGATGATGAGTCGCTTCATCACAACGTTTACGACACATCGAGGTCTGTATAGGTACAAGCGCCTGAGTTTTGGTATTAACAGTGCTGCCGAGGTATTCCAGCACATCATCAGCCAGGTATTGCAAGATATACCTAATGCTGACAAAATGTCTGATGACATCATTGTTTATGGCCGTACCCAAGCTGAACACGACAGCTCTTCGTGCAACATTGCAACGCTTACGAGAAAAGAATTTGACGCCAAGCCGAGCAAAGTGCGAGTTCAATCAACATAAAATTGAATTCTTTGGACATGTACTTAGTGACAAAGGTCTGTCTCCAGATCCTAAGAAAGTTGCAGATATCAAGAATGCTGCACCTCCTTCAACGTCCACTGAAGTACATAGTTTTCTGGGAATGGCAAACTACTGTTCTCGCTTCATTCCAGATTTTGCTATCATTACGAAGCCTCTACGTGAGCTCCTGAAGAAAAATGCATCATGGTACTGGAGCGATATCGAGCAAAATGCATTTGATGCTGTGAAAGATGCACTAGTAGAGAATGCGACTGCTGCATACTTTGATCCATCAATGGACACTGAGTTAACGGTGGATGCTAGTCCTGTTGGATTAGGTGCTGTTTTAGCCCAACACAAACCTGGTCAACCAGAGTCCAGAGTAGTAATTGCCTACGCCAGCCGTTCTCACAGATGTTGAGCAACGATACAGTCAGACAGAGAAGGAAGCTCTTGCTCTTGTATGGGGCTGTGAACACTTCAATGTGTATCTGCTTGGTGCGCCCTTCACCACGATAGTCACTGACCACAAACCGTTGGAGACCATCTTCAATAATCCAAAGTCCAAACCACCAGCTCGCATTGAGAGATGGGCTCTTCGTCTGCAACCATACAACTTTACGGTGAAATACAAGCCGGGTGCAGGCAATCCCGCTGATTACATCAGTCGACATCCTGCAAACAGTTTCACCATCACCAAGCATCAGCAAGTTGCCGAGGAATATGTACACTCTGTAACCTGTGATGCAGTCCCTAAGGCTCTTACTCTTGATGAAATCCGTACTGCAACCCTAGAGGACCCAACTCTGCAAGCAACGGTGGATGCATTGACTAAGAAAAAGTTTCCACGCATCCCACCCTCAGGAGTTGACCAAGATGCATTCAAAGCACTTGAACGCATCCAGACAGAATTAAGTGTTACGCAACAACGCGACACTGCTGCGAGGTACTCGTATCGTTATTCCAGCTGTTCTCCAGCAACGTGCTCTGAAGCTTGCACATCAAGGACACCAAGGTCTTGTTGGGACCAAACAGCTGCTACGAGAAAAGGTGTGGTTTCCTGGCATTGATCGTCAAGCAAAGGATATGCATGATGCCTGTGTCCCTTGCCAAGCTGCAGTGGATACTTAAAGACCAACACCTCTACAACCTTCACCACTACCTGCTGCACCATGGACGGAAGTATCGATGGACTTCTGCGGACCACTACCAACTGGAGAGTACTTGATGGTAGTCATTGATGATCACTCACGTTATCCAGAAGTAGAAATCATCAATTCCACATCTGCAAAGGCCGTCATCCCGAAACTTGACAAGATCTTTTCAAACTTTGGCATTCCTGAAGTTGTCAAGACGGACAATGGACCGCCATTCAATGGACAAGACTTTGTCAACTTTGCTGAGCATATTGGATTCAAACACCGCCGTGTGATGCCACTACATCCTCAAGCAAATGGAGAAGTTGAGAGATTCATGCAACCTCTCATGAAAGCGGTACGCTGTGCTCATGCCGAAGGACGATCCTGGGAACAAGCTATGTATGCTTTTCTCAGGAACTACCGTGCAACACCGCATGGAACACTGGGCAAGTCACCTGGTGAACTTTTATTTGGACGTCCTATGAGAATCGCACTACCCGTCATGCCAGCCAAGGTAACGGATAAACGTCTCGCTCAGAAGGATGCACTAGCCAAGGGCAAAATGAAAATTGCTCACGATCAACGTGCAAAGGAACAGTTCATAAAGGTTGGAGACACTGTTCTCGTTAAAAAGAAAAAGAGGGAAAGTTAGATATGCCGTATGATACAAAACCATATAAAGTGATTAGTGTAAAAGGAACTATGGTAACAGCTAGTAATAGAGATCATAGTATAACACGTAATATGGCTTATTTCAAAGTGATTCCAACTAGTGTAGAAAATGATGAAGTGCAAAGTCGTGCAAAAGAAAAAGAAAAAAATAGTTATAACCCGACAAACAATTCATCAAGGGATGTTACTGCATTTAAGGACTCTCGTCCTAAACGTCATGTTAAACGCCCTACACGATTTGATGATTAATTGTGTTCCTATGTAATGAAAAGTATTTACTTATTGTGCTAAACTAAATTTAATATTGTTTGAATAATGCAGATATCTCATTCAATATTTTGTAACTTTGTAGTACAGTTTCTTTCATGTTTGTTTAACATTGCATATGTATTTTTAACATTGAAATCCTTTGTGGAAAAGATTAAGTTGTTTAAATTCTTTGTGTGCTTAATTAATGTTAAATGTATGCAGTATCTCTTGATATGTTAATAACTTACTTTGTGTCAATAACTTTGCTTTGTGCTACAAGTATGGTAGACATCCTGTATTCATTCTTTTTAAAGAAAAGGAGGGATGTCATGTTCACAGAAAATGGTACCATCCGTTTTCTATGTGCGGCGGCTGGGACGCCAGAGAGAAGGAAGGTAAACAAGAGAGCGTACAGGACGCCCGCCAAGCTTGGTAGCTACGAGTCATGTAATCATATTAAGTATTAAAGTCAGTAACCAAGTCATGACTTTACATCAACCCTACAGCCAAGACTTCCTCAGTAACACACAAACACCACAGTTAGGAGTGTTGAAAATTCGTTACCAAAGTTCACTTTCTCCAGGTGCAGATATATGGAATTGTAGTGCAACTAACTAAGCTTTGCATGATGAGGATGATAGATTCTTCTGCGCATTCAAAGAGTGACGTTTTGTCAGTGTGAAGGTTACACTAATCTTCATCTTTTTGAAGTAGTAAATTAATACTTGAAAAATCCTTTAGGATTGGTTTGAGAAATGAAACTAGCTTATTGGCAGGATCAAGACTTTGAAAATTGTTGCCTTGGAACATATTTATAGCAAAAACGAAGCGGATAGGACTTTTATACATTACATTATAAAAACAAAATCGGTTAACATTAGTAGCCCGACTTCCTTTCCAATTAGCCAGTGTCGCAAGTACCAAAATTAAAAACTTAAAAGGAATGATGGGGGGATAGTGCCAAGCCATACTATATAGCACTGGGAAAGGGAAGGGGGGGGGGGGGTCAGGATAAGGCTTTGGGATGGGACGGGGGAAAGGAATGGTGCCCAACCACTTGGACGGTCGATAGTGCCGTTAGTATTTGTAGACGGCAAGTCTGCTAGTACGTCTGCCAAGATGAGTGCACGTCCCTCTAGCTCCCAACAGGGAAGGGAAATGCCTCTTGTGCTGTGTAAATCTTGTGTAGTTCTAGAGTCGGTTGAGATCGACCATATGGTCGTTTTGGTGCTAGTCTCCGGAGTGGTGGGGGTGGAGGCAGCGTGACTTGTGTCCGGGGCTATGATGGGGTTCAGACAGTTGGCTAGGAACATCATGTAGTTCCGTGACGAATCGTAGATTGTCTGGTCTGGCAAGCCTCTCTGCTAGTCGAATAAGACCAGGGATAATGTCTGCACGTGATGCCACGTGCTGTGAAGGTGCTGATTGGTCCTGGGAGGAGGGGGGGGGGGGTGTGCAGTGTAGGCCGGGGTGATCTGTTGGGAGCCAATGTTTAGTGCAGCTGGTAGGGTCGTAGTCTGCATCTGGCTTACTGAAGGCTCGAACTGGTCAGGACTAAAGTCGCAGCGACTTGCTTCTTGGTGGACGGCGGCGTTGGAGGGAGGGGGGAGGCTTCACTTCTTGATCGGTTCTCCTTGACGGGTGGTTGATCTGTCCCCTCCCTCCAACGCAGGGAGCCGGTCGGCCGAGCGGACAGCACGCTGTATTTGTGGTCCTGGGTTCGATCCCAGGCGCCGGCGAGAAACAATGGGCAGAGTTTTTCACCTTGTGCCCCTGTTACCTAGCAGTAAAATAGGTACCTGGGAGTTGGTCATCTGTCACGGGCTGCTTCCTGGGGGTGGAGGCCTGGTCGAGGACCGGGCCGCGGGGACACTAAAGCCCCGAAATCATCTAGTGATAACCTCAAGATAACCTCCCGCTCCGCAGCCATTTGCTGCAATTGGGCCGCCGCCTTTTCATGGTTTCTCCCGCGGACGAGCCTGGATCGTGACAAGCCTGGCGGGAATTTTGGCTTCTGCTATGGTGGTGGTGCCATATTAGGTGCTTCTACCTAATCTGCACAGTAAAATAACTAAAGAGGTTGGTGGCGGCGGTGTGCTGTTCTCCAGTTCACGCCTTGGTGTTGGTACAGTCATTGTAGTTCACAGTACTGGAGTACGAGTTGCACTTAGCAGATTGTTCTGGATACTTGAAGTGCTCATAGCTGAAGCATTCTCGCGTTGTAGACTCCGTGGCGATCTGGTTTGTGTAAGATTCTAAAGCACTTGAAACCGTTCTTCACTGCTTCCTGGGTCTGCTCTGTTTCGAAGATCATCGTAGATAGTGACAGTTTTGATGTAGTTGTCTTTCAGAGTAAAGTTTTCTTCATTCACTTGCCACACTGAAGAGTACTTCGCCCGCTAACTAGCGTTTCAGCCTATTCACATCATTTTTTTTGTCCCGGCAATGATTTGTCTGGGTGGAATCGGCGAGAAGTTCGCCTCCAGTAGTGGGACCTGGCGTTCCGGATCCAGGATAGTCTTTAGGTCCGCTTTTGTTGCCACAATTAGTGGCCTCATTACCATGCTTATGGACATCAACTGACCCTACTGACGTATCCTTGTCAATGGCTGCTGCAATTTCGCGATCATGGCACTTGTAGACTCCGATGAGTCGCACTTTCACTGTCATGTTCTTTGGCAATGACGGTCTGTTACCCTGGGTCCAGTCCTCTTGTTGTTCTTGACCTAATCCGGTCGCCACTATTCCCGACTACCGATGCACCAGTAGTGATGCCTTCTATGGTGTTATGGCCAAGTGTCCTTTGTCCTGATCCTGAGAACTGGAGTTAATAGAAGTGTTCATCTGGATGTTATTCCTCGTAACTCCTCCATACCCTCAAGGAGTGGCTATTGGGACTGTTTACATTAGTTCATTATTCATAGCTTGTATTAATTAGCTTAGGTTTAAAATTGATTATCCTTGGAGTAGAGGCACTATGGGGTCACCATAGCCCGTGTTACTTGGAGCTTTTTGTTCCAGGTAGCGCATCTTTAACAATAATAATAATAATCCTTCGAAGTAAAGAATTTGTCGGAGAAAGTATCTGGTATTTATTAGAACCCCTTGAACTACTACTCTTCTAGTTCTAATTACTTTCATAAATTGTTCACTCCTTACTATCAGTCCTATCATCATTTTTTCCAACATTGGTTTGCTACAACACTACATCCAGCCATGATTAAACATGGCTTTTGTCTTCAATTCTGATAGTTTTCGCCCTGTTTCAGCAATAAACTTAGCTGCATGTTTTAAAAGGTAATAGAAAACCGGAAGGCGATTGTATACTATCTCTTACTCTATTCTTACAAACGCCTTCAAAAATTGTATTGGGGTAATTGAAAAGGGCTTGTATCAAATACATTATGACCCTCTTAATAAGAGGGCTATATCGTAATCTCGACTATTTTCTTACCGTGATTATAAGTGCTTTGTGAGCTTTATCGATGAAAGATGGATAACTTAAATACAAAAACAAACATTTTAAGTTCGCGTTATAGGTAAGACTGGTCACAAATCTTGCACGCTCTTAAATAAGCGGTGTACTCGATGGTCTTTAACAGACTTAGAATGAGTCCGTACTTTTTTTTTTTGGGGGGGGGGGGGTGTTAAAAGTCTGTTGACCAAACCGCGCACTAGAAATTTGAGACGAAGACGTTGAAATGATCGTTACTTCTACCTACAATGCAGTCTTAATACTTAACCATGGAAAAAGTTAGTAAGTAATGGTCCACTGGCTTAAGAGCATTGCAATCTACTTCTAGAAATCGTCAAATATTGCAAAAAAAACATATTTGAATTCTGGGACCTTTCCGTCAATTATTTGTGGGCGAATTGGGAAGGCAAGTCAGAGGTTAGACTTTGTTGAATAACTTAAAATTCCTTAGTTCTTTTGAAGCGTTTTTAAGCTAGGAACAACGGATGTAAGAAGGCAGCCTTCCCTGTGGATAGCTACCATATAGATGAAAGGCATCTCGGGCAGCTTAGCAGAAATCGGAATGTTAAATCATTCCCAACACTAAAGTGTAACCTCGTGCTGATCTTCCCGATTCAAATCAATTGAATTTAACTTGTAATTGGGATATGCGGGGGGGGGGGGGGAGGAATCATACACTATACACTATACACTACCATCGCAGCAAATTTTCTTCATTATAATTTATTCATAATGATATTAACTACCCTTTTCTGCTTTCATAACACTTCGCATATTTTTAGATCGTTAGCTTTAATTTACTTTTTTTTTGTGGTAAACACAGCCTTAAAAACAATCGTCATTAAGATTGGCAAAAAACGCATGAACAGAACTCGAACAGTATAACACACACAGTCGTATAATACACACAAAGGTTTACCCAGGCTTATGTTTCCAAAGTCATAAAGCCCCAGAGCACTATAAACCAACACTAACAAGGCAAGAAACGCTTGAACAAAAAATAAGAACAGTATAACATCACACAAATAAAAGCTGTACAGTACACAAAATGAAAACATTAACACAGAATACCGGACCACAGGGAACCGGCAGACCAAGAGCAAAAAAGATATATGCGGGAACTTGGAATATGGCTTTTTTAATGCATAGTACAGAAAAGATAATACAATAAACCCTACAAAGCAAACTCAAAATACAGCACAAACCACCAAAAGAAAATTCGGGAAAAGTACACATGATACGGAAACATGCACAGCAATTTCCCACGGCACATAAACAAATAAACTCAAAGAACCACATACAATTAATCACAATTAATCACGTGACCACGCGATCACTGTGGTCGCTACATGTAATTGGCAGTATCCAGCACGGAGCCCTTCACCACGGTGGAATACAGGGGGGCGGCTGCGCAGAAACGACCATAAACACAAGTACTTGTGTATATACACTAATCCATGTTGTAAATGTGTAACACTCCCTTGGGACAACAAAAAACGTCTATAATCTTCTAGCCCGGAAAGTCCTTCGTACAACGGATTTCTTCCCCGAGCCTATCTTAGGGGTACTCATGCCGACGAGTCCACTTTTCTCGGTAAATCATGGGTCAGTCCTCCACAATATAAAGTGTCAAAACATTACCTCGAAACTCATCACACATGCTGCCTGGCTTCTTGTAAAAGCTTAGTCTAACAAGCCTTAAGTTGGATGACACTGACAGTAATTTCATCTAGTAAAAAACTGGGCCACCCTGGGATACGTCGGTCCAATCAAATAACTCTGGTTACCACAGACAATTAAGTCTCCACCGAATAGGCCCTACTTACTACTTGCTAAAAGTAGTGTTCAGGACTGCCCTTGATGATCACTTTAGGTGAACTGCCTCTTGTCCAATTTACCTCCTGCATCACTTCAGAGGAATAAAAAATTATATAGAGACGGAAACTACAAAAGTGTTCAGATCACAGCTTTATACTGGGGAACACGCAATGGAGGGAGGGTGGGGGCAGGTTCTGGTGCACTCTACAGATGGCATCGACACACACACTGGAATACGGTATTCATTATAATGCCAAAAATATTTTTTTTTTAAACCCTTGTCTCGGTTTGCTGCATCGGGAACTCTTCATTTTCCCCAGATAATCAAATAGAAGCTGCCTGTGGGCCACATATTAGGGATCTTTACTCCTGCTGCCTGTCTTCACAATGCTGGTCCAGATATGTTCTAGTGAGACGGAGCAAGATTGAGGACAGAATTTAACTTTTAATACCTAATCTCCGGAACAGGTTCGGTGTGTTAGGACAAGTTTATATTTGAGGTGCGATAGGAATGCCAGTTGGAACAATGGAAAAACACGATATTAAGTTTAAAACTAGAGAATACTTGTGTTATTTACAATAATATACTTAGGGATTCCACCCCGGGTATCCCAAGGTACTAGTCCTTGGGGCTCACCGTCCCTCGAGCTTCGTCGTTGATTGGGAGTCGTAGACTTGCGTTGACGAACCATCTCTGTGCACTCCATAGACTTAAAGGCTCAGAGTATGGCCTTTTCCCGGGTTCACGTAAGGCCCTCACCCGCAAGGATTCCGCAAATGCTTTTTATTAATGCTTGCAGGCTCTGGTGGTGGGTCTCTGGCACAAAGACCAAGTTGACAGCGAAGGCCAGTGTAGAGATCCTCTTGCTCCTCGACTTCACCCCTGCACAGTCCTTCTTGGCCTCTGTAATTGCCTTGTCGATCATTAGACTGAAGGGGGTTATGGGGTCGCCCTGTTCCGCGTCGTGTGATCAGGATTGCCTCTGATTTCTGACTGATGCCGGTCGAGGCCTCGTCGTATCCCGACATGATGCATGTCCTAAAAGGCTCTGGCATGCACTACATGGCCCTAGAAATGGCTAGATGGATGATGCTATCGAACACCTTCTCCATGTCCAGGAACGCGAGGTGCGTGCAGTGACGCAACGCCCAAGCTGTAGCCAGTAAGGCGTACAGCAGGTTTTCTGAACAATCAATCGGAAGGAATGCCTCTTCTAATGCTTAACGATGCGCACGTCCTTGGAGAATCTGCTTCCCAATAGCTTACCACGATGGTGCGGCGACTTCGTCAGTTATGGGGCAATAGTGTTTGCATTCTGGGGGGTTGGGAATCTTTGGGATCAGCACCTGGTTCTGTGAAATGGTTGGGCAGGGGATGGGGGCAAGGACCAGCTTAAGAGCCACGGGTTGTAGAGCTGTTAGCACTTACGTTTATGTAATTGACAAAAGGTTGATCGAAAATGATTTAAGAAACGATAAATTTGTCTTCATATACGGGTTTGCATCATTTATCGTGTATATAATGAATTTTTACCATTAAACGGGAAGTTCTTAAACGGGTCATAATTTAGAAGTTCAATTTCAAACTTTGACTGGATATGAAAAGCCTAAATAGAAAAGGTGGAAGAAATGCAACTTTATAAATAGACGAATTATATGAATTTTCAAAATTACTACACTAAAATTGACTGATAAGTGTCATAGAAATATCACAATAGCATATAAAAATTCGATATTCATTATCCAATATCTTGGTTTTACTAAAGTTTTGTCCTCCCCAAAAATTATACAATGTTTAAATGTTCTGAAAACCAATAAATGGACTTGAATAAAATAAATCATTGTAGACATAAACTATACATAAGGTGTAAGTTTCATGTAAATAGAATAGTAGTAGTCACCTTGTAGTTGTAAATTACTTGAACAAAATAGTTTAAATGTCACCTGTAGCTGAGGTTGATACAGATTTCTTTAGAAATTGCAACACCTACATATAGGCATGCGTCCAGTAAGGTTATTTATTAACATCTTTATTGAAATCGTCAGATTAGGCAAAATTGTTATTTTGTCAGTCTTGTTAAAGTGAGGATAATGCTGGTATTCACTGTCACACAGGACAGAGGGTCACACGCAAGACAATAGGTAAACTGTAGGCTGAAGTACATGTATATCATAGTTACAATCAGTTTTAATGTATGAATGTGAAAACAATTCTATTGTGCACTGTTACACAAAGGCAGGGATGGTTTTAAGTGATGCAGCTTCGAAGAAATTTTATGCATTTCCTTAAAATGGACAAACAAATTTTGGATAAATTGTTAGGATGTCCAGAACAAGTCAATGGAGGTTAGTTGGTGGTACAATAGATTAAGAGGTTTAAAGTTTCTTCACTGTTTCACATTCAACAAAAGTGTTCTAGTGAATGCATTAACGGTTTATCACAGAATTTACGATCTGAATATTCTGGTTGTGGCTCAGCGTTACTAACTGCCAGATTTGTTTATAACCAGGGAGAATTAGTGTATAGACAATCACATTGCCTGGTCCGGTTACTGTGCTGACCATACAAATACCTATTACAAAAGTTTTCATAGTTTCTAATAATGCAGCTTTTAGAGGTCTGGTCATTTCTTAAGACTTCTAAATCTGAATTTCTTGTATGTTTTTAATAATTGCATTAGATAATCCAAAGTCAAAAGCAATGCCTTCATTCCTGCAAGAATCATAGCCAATCGATCTACAAAGTCATGTTTTCCAACTCCAACATGGGATGGGATCTACACAAATTATATGAGTTATCATTGGGGGAAAAATTACATTAATACATTAAAATCTACTTCAGACATACATTGCGATAGGTTATTTAAGGACTGCAGATAACTTTATCACAGAATATCACTCCACCACCATTGAGCTAAAGGTACTCTGTGCCTAGATGTACTCAATAGCTCTGTCGTGTTTGCCCAGTTCAATCTGTGTACTAGACATGATCATTTCATTCCCTTTATATACTGCACATGCACAATCTGTTCTACCAGTGCCTAACTGCAGAGCCATGAGTAAAGGCATAGGAATCAGTTGGTTTGAGATCTTGAAGCACGGTGTGAAAGTTCCACAAGTCGCCTGATTAATTTTTTTTAATTTATGTAATCAATATATAACTCTCAAACATACTATAAAACAAAATGCAAACCTATTAGAATTGATTCGAAAATTTCGAACCCATCGGAAACGTAGAGAAAATGCACGCATGTGTCCCTCCAGCCGTAGCTTATCCTCACGGGTTCGGGGAGTCACCCACCATCTCCTAAATCAGCCACTGGGGAAGTGGTACCCCAAGATGACGTCCGGTAAACTTAGCCAGAGTCCACGCACCCTTGTTGCTTCTGGGTCTCGAGTAGACTTCCCTCGTGTCCCATGTCCATGTCCAGGGGTGATCATTAGCAACCTCTTCCCGTGCTCTTGGATCGCGTACGTCCAGGTTAGGGCTCTTGACGGCGTGGCCAAAGCGTTAGCTCTCACTTCGACAGCATGAGCGAACTCTTCCCCCCCCCCCCCCCCCCCCCCCCTCTCAACATGTGGGTGCTGGACGAGATCCACCCAAGGCACGAGGGAACCTCGCACGAGGACCTCTGTCTAGCACCATCGGCCGTGCGGTAGAGCCGCTCTCGCCATGTCCGAAAGCACTCTGCTCTGTTGGTTACTGGCTCACCGCTAATAAAGGCCGGGCCGATCCACCGACGCATCTTATCCTGAATAGCCAACAGATCACTGAAACGACTGTTCTTATGCAGCCGGATTGACGAGACAAACTCGGGCATCCCCCAAGACCACCGTCCTTCCAGTCGGTGTAGAAGAACGCATTCGGGGTGTCGTGCGGAAGACGGAGCCAGCTACGAATAGCCTTCCTCATCCTCCGGTCGATTCTCGCTAGCCGAGTCTTAAACACTGTACCCAGAATCAGACGATGGTTAATTTTAGTAACAAGGTGGTGCTTCAGCACGTATAACGTCTGCTGGGGTTTGAGGGGGGGCTTGCGGGAATGTTAACAATCCCCTCCTCAAACAGCCATAGAGGCCCCTGCCACCGGCACCAACGAGAATACCAAAGTACTTATACTCGTCACTGATGCCAATAGAATCCATGGCTGCGCCCCCGACGTGGAATCTCGTTTGCGACGCGAGATACCACTTCTTGCGCTTTCCATCGATCTGTAAGCTCGGTGAACGGCACTTTCCCGCGTTGACCCTCGGGCCAGCGCCACTCAAGGTATCTCACATAACGTCTATTAACGCCTGAAGGCCGGCTGGCGTCTCTGCTGCCACAACCAAATCGTCAGCAAACGCTAGTACTGACGCCCTTTCCTCCACCAGAAGAATCCCCAACTTCTTCGCATTGGTGATTGCCTCGTCAATCACAAAGTTGAAAAGAAACGGGGACATGGGATCTCCGTTTAACTCCCCTAGTCACAGGGATTGCTCTAGATTTTTCCTTCTGGCTGGAAATGAGTCGAGGCGCCATCATAGCCCGACATAAGTCCCTAAGAGGCTTAGGGACTTCCTTGCGCTCCATGGCACGATCTATGGCCGCATGGGAAACGCTATCAAAAGCTGTCAAGGAATGCAAGGTGCGCCGGATGTTTCTGTGCGCGGGCCTCGGCCAGAAGAGCATCTAGGATCGCCAGGTTTTCAGCGCATCCATCCACAGGGATGAACGCCTTCTGCCTCCCGTCGATCCTGATTGCTTGAGAAACTCGGCTGTTCATGATCTTTTGGAACAGCCGCACTATCATAGAAGACATGGTAATGGGGCGATAGTGTGAGGGGGTTTCTGGCCTAGGAATCTTGGGTATCGGCACAGTTTTGCACGCACGGAAAGGACGTGGCAGGGAACGGCTAGCTAGCCACAGATTGAACAGTTTAGTGAGCACCCTGAGTGGTATGGACCCGAGACGACGCGTAGTTATCCCGTCGGGACCGGGTGCAGAGACCTTACTTGTCCGTAGAGCGGTCTGGACGTCCATAGGTTATATGGGCTCTAACAGGTGCTGAATGGCAGGACCAGAGCCGCGCTCAATAGGCCGGTTGTCCGGCAGCGAGGGCCTGGAAAAGAGGTTCCCCCAAAACTCCGAGGCGATTCGGCTCCACCTCGGAGGGTGTAACCCTCCAGTCTCCGGAGAGGACATGCGCCGCTGCCGAAGATCTTTTCTTATTATAAAGGCTTTAGCACAGATTATACTGTGCCCTGTGCTCCCTCTACCTCCCTGAGGTAGACCAAGTAGGTTGGTCAGATCCCATCAAATATCATGCGTTGTAATTGATGGCCGTCACTGTGATGTAGACTATTGCATGACCAAAAAATATATATTTTTTTTTTTGGGGGGGGGGGAGGGGGGGAGAGTTTCCAAACTTGGTGTAGGCTAATTTGGATTCTGAATCGTCCCTCCAGATACCTCATGGTTTTTTTCACTACAAGGTTGTAGTAGATCTTCCAGACTTGAGTCATGTGCTTGCTCGGTTTCTGGAAATGTACAACAGTCTTATCGTGGTCTTCCCATTTGCAATGTCTTGGTAGAAATTCCATGTCTTTGATTTTAGGGCGGTGCACGTGCACTGGCTTCTCGTCAGTGGACGTTGCATGGAACAGTCAGGACAGGCAGGCATCTCATGTTTCCAGTCAGTGTTGTCCCTGATGGCTTCAGAATGGTATTGTCAGTTTTCCTTCTCCTTTGACCAGTGGCATTCGTGTTACCTTTTGACTCTCTCACTTAGCTACGCAACTTTCAGAAGTCAGCTGTCTATGTTGCAAGTCTCTTGCTAAAGTGATTTATACACTGTCTTTTCCACATTTTCTTCTCCACATGGTCCAGCACCGTTGTTAATTCCACATAATTTTTTTGCATGAAAGTCACTATTACCCACGATGGTCGTATACTTGAATTTTATGCTCGCCCTTCTGTGCATCAGAGCTGCTGGGACCACATTGGGGACAATGGCGGCTGAAAAATTGACCATAATAACGTTTTCATAAGATAGTTTGTACCACGTCGTTTCCAGAACCATGTAGTACTTTCATAAATTTAAGTTGACGAGGAATGTAAGTGTTAAGGCATTCTCTATGGCTGGTGTAAATGCTAATCACGTTAAAAACAAAAAGGTTGACTGCTTGGCGGTTGTCTCCTGTGGTAAAGTGAAAGGGAAAAAACACAAATCTTATAAATAATGAACTTTAATTTACTTTAAACAAAATATAATCACTTGGCTATGTACAGTGCGGATCAAAATATATACAAAGACAAAACGCAATATAAAATAAAATAATGATACTCTACAATAAGCAAGACAAATTAGTTAAAGGTGCTGAGAATAGTGGGCTGGCTGAAACTTCTACTAATATACAGGACGTATGCTTAGATAGAAGCGTCAGCTCGAGAGCACAAGAACATTCAGAGGCAAACTGCTCATGCGAAACTATATATATAATGATGCAGATGGTGCTGGAGTCGCGTGAAGTTGTCGATTCACAAATGGGGAGTGTTGATTTGACGTGGTCATTTGGTGATCGACGAGGTGGTGCACCGACAGTGAGGAGGGGAGGGGATGAGGAGTGAGAGTAGGGTAGTGTATACCCCCTGTAGAGATGTCTATTATTACACTTGTATACTATTCTTGAATGTGGTATCATAATGTTGCAGAAGTATAGAAGTAATGCAATGTAGAAAGGAGCAGGCTAAATCTCTTGAAAGAGATTACCGTCACAATAGTATATGTAAAATAGAATATTAGTCACCTTGTTGTAAATTAATTACTTGAACAAAATGAAGTTTAGGATTATGCCACCTGAGGTTGATATAGACAGATTTTTATCGAAATTGCCACACCTACATAAAGGCATGCGTCCAGTAAGGTTGTTTATTAACATCTTTGACAAAACTAATTAAAATTTTGCCTAATCTGAGGATTTGTCTTATTAATAGTAGAGAATAATGCTGGTAATCACTGTCAGACAGGACAGTCAATAGTAAATGCCTATAGTCATGCCTATAGTCAATGCACGAATTCTCCCTGGCTGTATCTCGCTGCCTGCTCCGGTTACTGTGCTGACCGTACAAATACCTATTACAAAAGTCGTCATTGCTTTTAATACTGCAGATTTCAGAGGTCTGGTCATTTCTTAGGACTTCTAAATCTGAATTTCTTTTGATTCTAATAATTGCATTAGATAATCCAAAGTCATAAGCAATGCCTTCATTCCTGCAAGCATCATAGCCAATCAATCTACAAAGTCATGTTTTCACTCCAACATTGGATGGGATCTACACAAATTTTATAAGTTATCATTGGGGAAAAATTACATTAATATATTACAAGCTACTTCAGACATACATTGCGATAGGTTATTTAAGGACTGCAGAGCACTCGCAGAATATCGCTCCACCACCGTTGAGCTTAAGGTACTCGGTAGCTAGATATACCAAATAACTGTCGTGCTTGCCCAGTTGTTCAATCTGTGTACTAGACATGATCATTTCGTTCCTTTTATATACTGCAAATACACAACCTGTTCTACCAGTACCTAACTGCAGTCATGAGTAAAGGCATAGGATTCAGTTGGTTTGAGATTTTGACGCAAGGTGTGAAAGTTCCATGAAGTTTCTAGATTTAAATTTTAATTTTTGTAATAAAAATATAACTCTAAAACGTACTATAAAACATAATGTAAACCTATTAGAATTGGTCAATGTGGGTCCTGAGTGGCACCATGAGGACTAATATTGCAGACTAATAGGCACCAGCCCCATAGCCAGGATCTTCAGGAGCCTTCCTCGGCTTGGCGGTGTATGTTGTTGATTGCTGCATAAACTTGTTCATGTTGAAGTACCAATCTGGGATGTCATTGAGGCAGATCAAGGAGGCTGGTCAGATCCCATCAAATACTAGGCGTTGTAATTGACGGCCTTGACTGTATGATGAAGTCGACCATTGCACGACGAACAAATGTTTTGGGAGTTTTCAAACTCGGTGGTGTAGACTAATTTGGATTCTGAATCTTTCCTCCAGACACCTCCATGGTTTTCTTTCACTACAAAAGTTGTATTAGATCTTCTAGACTTCAGTCATGTGCTTGCTCGGTAGCTGAAAATGTACAGCCATCTTGTTATCGTGGAGTCTTCCTATTTACAATTTCTTGGTAGAAATGTCATGTCTTTGCTTTTAGGCCAGTGCACGTGCACTGGCTTTTCATCAGTGGACGTTGCATGGAACAGTCAGGCATCCCTAACTTGTTTCCAGTCAGTGTTGTCCCTGATGGCTTTGATGTGTACCTGGTGACATCAGAATGGTATTGTCAGTTTTCCTTTTCCTTTGACCCGTGGCATTCGTCTTCCCTTTTGACTCTCACTTCGACAGCTAACTTCTGCAAGTTGCGTAGCTGTGTTGCAAGTCTCGTGCTAAAGTGATTTATACACTCTGCTTTTTTCCACATTTTCTTCTCCACATGGTCCAGCACCATTGTTCATTCCACATTTTTTTATGCTAGTCGCCATCGCCCACGAAGGCTACCTGAATTTTATGCTCGCTCTTCTGCGCATCAGAGCTGCTGGGACCACATTGGGGACAATGGCGGCTGAAAAATTTACCATAATAACGTTTTCATAAGATGCGGTTTGTACAACGGCGTTGCCAGAACCATGTAGTATTTATAAATTTCAGTATTTTAAGATTTTTCGAAGTTATAGCCCTTTTAACCGCGCTGTTACGGCCCTATTAGGTCGCAACTGGGTTCTTTCTCTCATGTTAATAGAGTAAGGGTATCCGGCCCCAAGTTAGTAGTGGCTTTCAAGGGGTGTGTTCCGTAACGCAAGTAAATTAAAGGGGAAGGGATAAAACTGCACTAAACTTAAATATATAATTATTCCACCACCATAAATAAGTATATAAACAGTCACACGCGATTACTATTATTACACTTGTGTACAATGACTTCTTCCGAAGACTCGGGAGGTTTCACGGTGCTCAACGATGCTTAGCCCTGGTTCTCTTGTGGCCTTACGATGAATCCTTAATTCCCTTAAATGAGTCTACCCTGGCCACAGGCCAGCCAAATCAGTCCCACTGGGTGCGCCGTCTTGGAGGCCTTCAACCCCAAATCCAGTTTGTAGCTGGCAGGTTCCAATCAGCTCTGCTGCATAGGCCACTCCACGACCGGTACTAGGGTTGCGAGCCCTAGGCAGGAGCCTCGTGATTCCACAGATCACTCTTCTCACCACAACACCCCAGTGGCTAGTCTTCTCCACCAGTCAGCCCCGGGTACGACAATTCCTGAACTGCCACGTCACAGGCAGTTTAACACAAGTGTTCATCCGGGGGGCGACTCAGCTTCTGCAGCAAACTCGTGGAAATACTTCGGCTGCCTTGAGTAGACTGATCCACCGTCCGATTCAGCAGTCCCAGGTCGACTCTGTAATCAGACACGTCATCAGTACTAGTTACACTCTAGGGCACCTAACTTACAGGCTTAGACACAAACGCCCACCGATCCACTCCATAGATGGCGTTGCTGTCTAAGCGCCACCTCACCAGAGGTCAGCAGCGGCTATGTTACGTGCTGATCAGGACGGGAAACCAGCCCCTGTGGCCGGTTTATCCTGTCCTCGCTAGATGGCGTCGTCCATTTGGATGGGGTTTCGGGAGCCGACCAAGAGATGGCGCGGTCGTCACAGCTCCGTGCTCGGACGCTGTGCTCGGGTCCGTAACACGCGCAATATATATAGATTTCGGTAACAAAACCGAAACCGCGCAATACATTAATAGCCGTTTGTGTTTAGCGCCTTAAGGAGACCGATGGTAATACCGTCGGGGCCAGGAGCATAAATTATGGTATACTTCTGTGCAGTAAGAATCTTATGATGTTATTGGCTTCCCAAGGTCTGTGTGTCGGGGTAAAGGGCAGAGTGTCTGGATCGGATGTCCTAGACAACTTTCCCTCCCAGAATTGAAGGAGCTTATCTGGAGCAACCAATGAGGGTGTCGCCTTAGTTTCCGGAGAGAATGTGCCAGCCACCTCAGTGGTTAGTTTCGAACAGGCGCTGGCACTACTCTCTCCATGCCTTTTGGTTCATTAGTAGTTTGAATCCACATTCTACGGAATCTCTCTAAAAATTGTCACCAGTGGCGATGTGACGGTCAGCTAGTGTGAAAAGATGGTATCTGACTAATCTTAACTTCACGATTGGACATGGTAATCTTTGTGAAAGGAACCTGTGACAGTCTATTACTTTGGATGCATATAGTTTTCATGGCTTGAAGTGTAGTCTTGTGAAGATGTTTGTGTTGAGGTCAGTCGTGCAAGTTATGGTGAATAAGATGACTCCCCACATTGCAGTTAGTGGCGTAAATAAGTTGCAGAAATGATTGTGCTTTACCAATATTTTAAGACCTCGTTGCTTGAGAAAACATCTTCCCCCCCCCCCTCCCCTCTTTCCTCAGACGCGAAGATCTGTTGGGAATGAACGTTTCCAGTGTTCCTAGTGTTGGGCATAAACACTGGGAACGTTGGAGGCGTGGTGTATGTATGAGATACAGGACAAGATGCCCTTCGGGTAAGCTGGGAAGTGGGTGTAGCTGAAGAATAGCCGGTGAGAGGACACGACGGAGGGATGGAGCCAGGGCTCAACAGTTGCATGGCAGATCTGAGGCTCTCGACAACCAGGCCAGCTAGGCAGGGAGGCCGGGTCTTGTGTGGGGAGGGGGGCGATGGGAAGAGGACAGCTCTACTCTAGTCGGTCTCTTTTTAAGCTTAAGTCTTCGGTGTTGGTCTTCCCGGTGGCGGATATGGAATACATCTATTCCAAACGAGCAAAATTAGGCCCCCCATCCCCCTAAGGAGGGGGGAGGGGAAAGGAGGGAAAGAAGGCGGCTGCCTTCAGCGTATGATGGCTATTTTTCATTAATTTTGCGTTGTTTAACTCGCTGATGTTTGCATCCCTCAATTGCTGGTCGGGGTTTAGGCCGTCTGATGCGTCGATGAATTTAATCTTCGCTCTGCTGCTAGGGTCGGGAGTCTTCCCGTTTTGCCAGGTTGCATAGGTCCCTCCGGGTGAATTTTTTTGAATTGTTGCCGCCGAAGGCGGCTAGTTTATTGTGCACCCCATACTCATCCTGTGAGCGGTAGTGCAAAAGCATTACAGAGGGCGCACAAGGTCTTTATCAGACCTCATCTTTGATTATGTAATAAACAATTTCTTCAATCCTTCACACCTTATAGATACAATGTCAGCTAGTTACAGAGAGTGCTATTGCAAGAGCTACATATTTACAATAAGTCATCATACATTAATGGTAGGTCTTGTCGTTAATACATAATAGTTTGGCCAATGGGGATATTACAGTGTCATAGGGGAGCTTCTGTTTATTATTAGTCCTCACAATACACTACTTGTTTCTGAATCTCATGTCGTTCATCTACTGGAAGCAAAATGTGGGTACAGTGCAAGGATTTCAGGTAATTTATCCATGGTAATAAGATAGGTTGCCATTTCATACAGAGTGAGCTTAGATTTATCTCTAAAAGGCTCAATTTTACAACAATCAAAGATATAGTGTTCGAGTGTGTCCCTGCCTATGTCCACACACTTTACACTTTACTTCATCTAGATCCCTATACAAGCCGAACTGCCATGATGATGAATCCGCGGATTAATCTCGCCTGTAGTGTATCCTTGACTGGGAATACACTACGCTCTCCTGGCGTAGTGTGTCCTTTTTCGACCCCCATTTCAACCTGCGTCGAAAACCAAGAGCTAAAAACGTCCCCTTCAGAAGAGGCAGAGATGACCCGTGTGGCACGTTCTTGCTTTGCGATTAGGGCACGGGAGACGCCCGACCACCGACTATTCATATTGTCAACTGGGGAGCAACATCAGAGCACGTCCGCCCCCCCTCTGGCGACCAGCCAGCCAATTTCAATCTTAAATAAGTAGCACCATGGTTTAAGATGGTTTTTAGAGAATTTTTAGACTTTTGAAAACATAAGCGAAAATGCCCTCAATGTCTAATGGGGCTGGAGAATTCTTGAACCCACGTTCCTCGAAAGAGACACGAAAATTTACACAATTTAAACACGGTTGTGCCCATCGTAGGTCTCGTTTGATTTGAAGATACTCTCCGTGGATCAGAGGGACGTCTCTCATAACGTGATTACACTTAGTTTCTTGACGTCTCCCTCTCCCTGTTGTCGTGGGGGTGAGGTAAGGAAGGCAAGTGCCTCCTTGAACTAGTTGATACGCTTGCTTTAACTCGTACATGTCAATTCCTTAATATAGTTTTAGATCTCAATGTGGTTTACCTTTTTAAACTGTTCACTGATAAAAATAAAACTAGGTATTGGTTCACCTAAATTTCTACATGGTTAACTTCGATTCCAGTTTGTACAGAATCTTTCCAGCTCGTCAGTACAGCTGTTAAATCTCAAATCACTTGGTTTAAATATAAACTAAAGAGGTTCGTCTTCATTTCAGTTAATGATGCGAACGCTGTGGTCCTGAACTCTACAAGGCCACCTCTTTAATCTGCTGTAGTCATGACTTTATTCTCGTCAGACTTCTCAACTAGGCACCTGTTGGGCAAGCCTTCTCAACTTTCCTCCAGCTTCACAACGGGGTGAGGGCCTATAGTTTCCCGTAGGTCCAATGTAAATAACTAGTTGTGAAATCTGATTTGTAAACATTTTTTTTTAATTAAATTTAAAATAATTTCTTGGTGTTTTTTCTAACAAGCACGATTTACTAACACATTCATTCGAATAGAACAGGGTATCATTGTCATATCGCCATTAATTTCACCAGCTACGAATATTGGAAATTCTTAAAACATGTCTCTGGACTTTAAGCACGAGAAACATTTCTCATGAACCAACTTGATTATCAGTAGTAAAATAGATTAAATAAAAAAAATCCACTTTTGGTGAAACGTCTGGTGTTGAGCAAGCATTCATGTGGGGAAAACCCGAATCGTGGGATTTATTTTAATTCTAATCGGTTATAAATTAGAATTCATTAATATAAATTATTTATTAATACTTATAATTTCAATAGCGGACTGCATGAATTTAAAATGGACTGATATTAAATTCCCACATCTTTTCCTACTTAAGCTGGGGGGGGGGGGGGTTAGTTTATCAATCTAAATTAATATTGGTACACAGTTAATACTACATGGATTGGTAAATAAAATGGAACAAATACAGCTTGTCTAGTTATGGCCTGGACAAAGATATGAACAGAGATCACACAAATACGCCTTGTAGGGGAAACTAGTATAATAAGTTATACTAAGCAATTAACAGGGTACCTTGCCATGCAGTTTAGCCCAACATATTCTAATCTAACTTGCATTACTGGCCAGGAATGACTAGATTTAATGGGTTATCAGATACAGAACACATCCCTTATTGTTGAAGATAGTGCTGTTCTGGAGCACTATAGATAATGCCGTTATGGGAGCTGTTCACGTACCATAATATAAAGTAGAGGGGAAAATAGTGGAGCTTGGTGACCTCCACGCGAGACTTCTTTACGTTAAATTTAATGGCGTCGGCCCCGCTCCCTCTCCCACTCTCGCATCCGGCTCGACACAAGATGCGATTTTATCAAGTAGAGAAAGGCGTTATATTTAATATTTTTTAGTACTGATAGTTGGTTCAATTGGATTTTTTATTACCAGTTCGGATATATTTAAAAATTTCAAATATTTGCTGGCATTTATTGGCGACAGGGCAATGATCCACCGTTTTCTTCTAATGAATTATAGTAAAGTTCTTTTCCCCGACAGTGCTTAAGAATTACCACTTTTGTGTTGTATTCAATTAAAACTAAATTCATTGGTTTTGCTTATAAATGACTTAAGTATGGTGGAGCTCGTCTCACTTTGAATAGAGCTGCAGCATTGACCGTTTATTCTTATAAGTTATAAATGATCGTGATGTTCACCCATTATTCGTGATGATTAAATTAAGCATTCGTATAATTTTTTTTCTTCTACAAATCATTAACAAATTCCTGTTAAGTACAGAATAAATTCACCCCACGCAATAAAGGCATGTCAGGCATGTCGCAGAAAAATTCATGAGCCGTGGCATTTCCTTGTTTATATAACTGGAAAGTTCCTGTGAGAAATAGAACAAAAAGTTTGATTTAAAACGCCAAAACTCTGCGAAGATTGTTCTTTAAAACCATACTTAAAACTCTTAAGAGGTTAAGTAGGGGTCCAACAGCGTTCAGAGGTTTGGGCCTTCATTAACTTAACCCTGCATGGCGTAAACATTCACAGTGGGACTTGCCCATCATTTTCCTTGTAATACATGTCCTGACTTCCAAGACGAGCGTGTCTTTTTTCCGACAGTCCCTCGCGGTCGCTTGTCCCTCGATAGAATTTTTAGCGACTGATAATTTTGATATCGATCGCCTTATGCGTTTTTGTTCTCGTATTGGCATCCTTGGTGATATTTAGCACCCTCTGATTATTCCGCACATTTGATGGTGTTGCATAGCTTTCCCGGTTTGGTGTCTTCTATTGATAATTACTTCTTTGCAATATAGATTATCATCGCGGATAATAAAAGACGTACCATTTGCTACTTACGGATCCTGGAATAGTATAAGCCATATTAGTTTGATCACAAGAGTGTCTAACATTAGCAAAGACTGGCATAAACATTTTATTCTAGCAAATGTTTCGAAATGAAAAGACAATGTTTAAAAGTTTATAGATGACCGCGGACTCTGAAAGGTCTAGCATACTTTAAGTCTTTGTCTATATGCAGTTTAATGCAGTAGAAAAAAATTGTTGCTAAGTTACGTGGACAATAAGTGGTGAAATTGAAAAATCTCATAAATTTGGAAATTATGATTAATAGGGTTGAGACAAATTTACGGAATAAAGAAAATGGGATGCTTGAATTATTTCTAGAAACGTAGGACTAACATTATTATTTCTGTACCTGGCTGTTACAGATGTCGGTGTTTCGGCCCCCATAAGGATGCCTGCAGTTCTGGAATGGTGTAGAGGATGCAGCGAGCTACACACTGATATATGGAAAATATCTGCATAAAGAACACAAATGCAAAATGTCCAAACCGAGTGGATTAAAATCATGCGGAACATTGACATGGAACAAACGATGCTTAGAATGGGTCAAAAATCAAAGCCTTTGGATCTACTCGGCCACTTGAAGCCACAAATCCACCACAAACTACCAAACCTTCAGTTAAAAGCCAAGGGGAATAATCCTCGGTCAGAATCCACGAAAATAAAAATCGGGGACATAAGAGCATAAATTCCCTTTAGTCTAAACAGGACCTTGAACAACTGGAGAAAAGTGAGTACTCCGCAAGGCGGCAAGCAGTTACACAAGTACTTACGAACGTGTACATCTTTCCTCAGTCTTCGGCGGCTTAGTTTAAAATTATTAAACAGTTAATGAGCTGCGAAGCACCAGGAGGCTGTTTATAACAATAATAGTTGATATAAACAGCCTTCTGCTTCAGAGATCATCAACTTCAATAATTTTAAACTAAGTTGCCAAAGATTGAGGAAAGATGTACAGGTTCGTAAGGACTTGAGTAACTACTTAGTGATTCTAGCCCCAGGGTAGCAAAATGTATACACCGGCTATTGTCTCGAGCACGGACGATAACCTCATCATAATTCTCCAGTAGCCGGATGTAGCAGACACCACGACTAAAGTCTCCCTACCCACGAAGACAAAAGGCAGCCAAAGGAATATAAGACTAATTTTTTCTTCAGGTATAAAGTCCAACACAAGGGATGTACTTGCTCGACAGGAAATCCCACCCACTGATTGGTTTATCAAGATAAAACACTGTGACTGTGGGCGAACGTGCCTATTCTGGAGGATCTAAACTTTCAGTTTACCATCTACTTTGTAAGCGTTTCAGAATAAAACTTAATGTCTGATATAAACTTATAGCGATGGTACACAACTAATTGCGTAATAATGCAAGTGACAGATAAAGAGGTTTTTTGCCGTTTAACAAGAGTATTATTTAGTCCTTGTTACAGATTTGTTTCTATAGTACACTAAAGTTTATTCCTCCTACTTGAGACCCTAAAGGGCTGCCTTTCCTGGAGACAGGCAGACTGGTATAGTGCTCCTGTCATAAAACTCGTCACAAGTTGAAGCGCAACTATTTTTCATTTCTGGGAAGAAATGGTACGTCAGTGGAAGGCAGATTATCGCCCACCTGCGGCCTGCAAGTGCACGAACTTGAACAATATCGATGAGAAAACCCACTAGGGCTTGAGGGGCTGCGAACCCGCGACTATAGCGTTGCTAGCTGCAAACTCCTCCACTGTACCATCGCGACTTGTAAGTCATAGAACCTGATTTCTTCTGAAATCACGGGAAGTCTGGAGGCCCTTACTGAAGCCAGTCCAAGTTATGTATGACCCACAAGCACTAAGGTGCAACTGCAAAGTGGTCACAGCTGGGGTCGCGGTTTCGAATCGCCTCAGTCCTAGTGGATTTTCTGAATGATATATATCACCTAGGTGTGATTTCTGTGCAACTTAAAATCATAAATACACGAATTAGTGTACGAAACTGTAAACTCTACACACACGTGTGGGGGTGTGGTGTGGAATAAGTGCATTTGTGCTCTAGTCCTGCTTAATGATACACATTTATAGGTAAAATGTTAACATGCCTTATTTGCTACTGTATGCACCATACATACACGTGGTTATACTTCCATACGAGGAGTCCAAACCCCTGGAGTTTGGATGTGTGAAATCCATGGAATGAGGTTCCTCAGATTCCATCGTGCCTTTAATGCAACGTTCCACACTACATTCTTTTTCATGTCATAAAAAAGTTTCAAATATGCACCTGTTTACTGATCTGCCGGAGCTTCATACTACTAAGACTGGTAGAGCAACAACCTTGTTTCTTGCAGGGTCAGCGTTCGATCCCCCGATAGCCAAAGTGGCGGTGGGGGATGAACCCCGATTGATTGATAAAGATTAAGCCACCCAAGAGGTGGCACGGGCATGAATAGCCCGTAAGGTTGGATGAACCCCGACCATTGTCACTTTACAATTGACAGTAATCCATTATTTAATGAGGCTAACCCCAATCACCTGACCTCTAGCCATGGACATGTTCTATTTTATAAATATTCGGCAGTCATTGGCCTAGTTTGGCTTGCACTCTCACAGTAATTGGCCAAAATGACTGGACAAATTATTTTCTAACTTTCCAAAGATGTGCAACTATTTTGGGTCACCCATGAGCTCTAATATGGCTAAGAATAACAGGAAGTTATACCACACCAAATAGTTATTTAAATCTGCAAAGTAATAGTGTACAAATTAATGTCATCCCTTGAAGAGAATAAGTAGTCACAGAAGATGGCATTATCTTCATAGCACATAGAATATCGCCTCTGGGGACAGTGTGCGCATCTTAAAAGAATGACATTAGCATAAATTAATTTTTTTTTGTTTAATATGAACTCCAAATCCAGATACCACTTTAGATTACAAGTACATGTTAAATCTTTCTATTCTGAAACTTTACAGCAACGATTTTGAGAATTATTTGCAATGTAATGAACAAATCCACAAGACATGATGAGGGGTTCGAACTTACGTCTGAGAGGATCCCAGACGCTGTCTTAATCGACTAGACCACGTCATGGTCAAAAGAATTGCAACCGGGGTTCTAATTGACTCTCATGGATCCTGCAGTCCGAGAGAGAGAAACCAGGGTTTTACACAATTTCCCCATGCACTCGGGCTCTATCAATAAGCTGTTCTACCTCTTCACTCTAGCTCTTCGTAAGAGATAGGGTCATACGTAGGAGCCTACGTAGGTTCGAACCCTCATCACGGCCCTTGTGAATTGGTTCATTTGATGCACCACGCTATTGTGACTTCCGTGTGTAATTTACATGTAAATCTCTAGTCACATTTCCTAACGACAGAACTACCTACAGTCGCAATACACCCAAATGATTAAAAAAAAATCACTGGGGTGACAAGTATATATTTAAATTCTAAATGCTCACCTTAATATTGTAAGACAACATCTTTCTATTTTTACAGGTAAGTTCGTGGAGGATCACTGTCCCTGAAGAACGCTGACGTCTCCTGTAAGTATTAACCATCAATTTTGTGGCACCGAATGTGTTGCTTATCGTTTTAGCAAGTCAACCGACCGAAACAACTTACGCTGAATGTCGTGGCACTAGTCTAAGCCTTTAGCATCGTGTGGTGGTGAGAATCCCACAATGGCAGTACCTTATCAGTAGTAGAAAGTCCTCGTTTGATGGGTTTATGACCATGTTGGAGCTTCCTCCAGAAACCTCAGACGCAAAAATGGTCATTCGTGTGTGTGTGTGTGTGTGTACAATCTCCCAGATGCAGATTCTTTACTAAGACTTGTCAGCTGGGGTTAATATGTCTGTTTTTTTTTAAAGGTAGTTACCTCTTTGTAGACTATGTACATTCTTTCCGTCTTTGTTGTGCATACTTCTGTTGTAGCAGCAATGGCTTACAGCATCACCTGGGGATACACGATTTAGCTGGCCCATTGAATTGTACGGCTTGTTGTTGAATTGTATGAATTGGGCCAAGTAGAATTATTCGTCAATAAACTAAAGTCTAAACTGTATGATGCAAGTCGGCTCTACTAAGAATGAATAATCAACCATGATAATGCTAGACCATTTGCTTCACATGAATATCATAATTGGTGCTGAAGCATTCTGCTCGTCGCTGAGCTCTTGACGTGACTAGTTTCCAGAGTTTAAACTATTGGAAGGATAAGACTGTAGGAATTAATTAATTTACTTAAATATTAATGATTTAACTCGTGGCTGTGTTTCCTTGCCTGGCATCAAACGCCACTGAACGAATAAATATATATCAGGGAAAATAGATATAACAGGTGACCAAGAAAGTACGCGTAATCCCCCCCTCCTCTTCTCTCGGTAATCCCTCCCCCCTTTCCTAATACCGTAATCCCCCCCCCTCGCCCTCTAATACCTCTCACAAACATCCTTCCTCTCTCCCTCCTCATTCTCTCTCCACACCTTTAATAATAATGTTTGCCACCTGGTAGTTATTAAAACATTCGACTTGAGTAATCTTAAATATAATGTTTCAGGAAACATAAGAATGTAAATGTGAATCGTTGACATGATTTAACAGGTGAGTAAAAGATACGGGTACCCTGGATACGGGTAACACAGGCTTGGCAGCGAGCCTTCGGGATGGGCCACACAGGAACGCTCTCCAAACTTATATTTACAGCATAATAACTCGAGTTGTATTTAAACTGCTATGAGAATTCTGATATAAATTTCAATTGAAAAAAATCAACAAAACTGACAGCTTAGCTTAAGGTACAAGGTATAAGGTACAAGAACAAGGGAGCCGGTGGCTGAGCGGACAGAACACTTAGACGCGTGATCCTGTGGTCCCTGGTTCGATCCCGGACGCCGTCGAGAAACAATTGGAAGAGTTTCTTTCACCCCGATGCTCCAGTTACCTAGCAGTAAATAGGTACCTGGGAGTTAGCTGTCACGGGCTGCTTCCTGGGGGTGGAGGCCTGGTCGAGGACCGGGCTGCGGGGACACTAAGCCCCGAAATCATCTCAAGATAACCTCAAGATAAGGTTACGATCGCTACATTCCCGTGCTGATAACTGGACTAGTCTCAGGGAAAATACAATATTGTATTCAACGAAAAATGGGAGAAACTCTACAAACTGTATTGACCTACGGAAATAGCGAGCTGAAGGGCGTGGCCAGCATATTTTGTGATGTCGACCTCCATCAGAGCCTCAGCGACCACTGGGACGACGACCCTGGGGCCAGATTCACGAAGCAGTTACGAAAGTACTTACGAACCTGTACATCTTTCTGTAATCTTTGATGACTTTGGTTACATTTATTAAGCGGTTTACAAGCAGGAAAACTTGTCAATCAACTGTTGTTGTTGTTATAAACAGCCTCCTGGTGCTTCGGAGCTCATTAACTGTTTAATAATTGTAAACAAAGCTGACAAAGATTGTTGACCAGACCACACACTAGAAGGTGAAGGGACGAAGATGTTTCGGTCCGTCCTGGACCATTCTCAAGTCGATCTTGAGAATGGTCCAGGACGGACCGAAACGTCGTTGTCCCTTCACTTTCTAGTGTGTGGTCTGGTCAACATACTTTAGCCACGTTATTGTGACTCATCGCCGACAATGATTGAAAAAAGATGTACAGGTTCGTAAGTGTTTGCGTAACTTCTTCGTGAATCTAGCCCCTGACCACCACTCCCTCGCTGACAGAAGGAAGGTACATGCCTGGGAGGCAAGGAACCAGTTTTATTATGTCATGAATAAGGGATACAGAGGAACAGAACAAGACTGAAGAAAGTATCCTTCACCCTCTGGGATAAGCAAAGCACAGATGACTTATCCCTACACGAAGACCTCCCCCTCCCCCCTCTTCTCCCACCACCCAAGAACACACTCACCATCGTCACCACCATTACTACACTCCCACCATCGTCACCACTACTACACTCCCACCATCGTCAACACTACTACTACACTCCCACCATCGTCAACACTACTACTACACTCCTACCATCGTCAACACTACTACTACACTCCCACCATCGTCACAACTACTACTACACTCCCACCATCGTCACCACTACTACTACACTCCCACCATCGTCACCACTACTACTACACTCCCACCATTGTCACCACTACTACTACACTCTCACCATCGTCACAACTATTACTACACTCCCACCATCGTCACCACCACTACTACTACACTCCCACCATCGTCACCACCACTACTACTACACTCCCACCATCGTCAACACTACTACTACACTCCTACCATCGTCACCACCACTACTACTACACTCCCACCATCGTCACCACTACTACTACACTCCCACCATCGTCACCACTACTACTACACTCCCACCATCGTCACCACTACTACATTCCCACCATCGTCACTACTACTACTACTACACTCCTTCCATCGTCACCACAACTACTACACTCCCACCATCGTCACCACAACTACTACACTCCTACCATCGTCATCACTACTACACTCCTACCATCGTCATCACTACTACACTCCTACCATCGTCAGCACTACTACACACCCAGCATCGTCACCACTACTACTACACTCCCACCATCGTCACCACTACTACTACACTCCCACCATCGTCACCACTACTACTACTACACTCCCACCATCGTCACCACTACTACTACACTCCCACCATCATCACCACCACTACTACACTCCCACCATCATCACCACCACTACTACACTCCCACCATCACCACCACCACTACTACACTCCCACCATCGTCACCACCACTACTACTACACTCCCACCATCGTCACTACTACTACTACACTCCCACAATCATCATCACCCACTACTACACTCCCACCATCGTCACCACCACCACTACTACACTCCCACCATCGTCGTCACCACCACTACTACACTCCCACTATCGTCACCACTACTACTACACTCCCACCATCGTCACCACTGCTACACTCCCACCATCGTCACCACTACTACACTCCCACCATCGTCACCACTACTACACTCCCATCATCGTCACCACCACCACTACTACTACACTCCCGTCATCGTCACCACTACTACTACTACACTCCCGTCATCGTCACCACTACTACTACTACTACACTCCCGTCATTGTCACCACTACTACTACTACACTCCCGTCATCGTCACCACCACCACCACCACCACCACTACTACTACTACACTCACGTCATCGTCACCACCACTACTACTACTACACTCCCGTCATCGTCACCACCACCACCTACTACTACTACACTCCCGTCATCGTCGTCACCACTACTACTACTACACTCCCGTCATCGTCACCACCACCACCACCACCACTACTACTACGCTCCTACCATCGTCACCACCACTACTACTACTACTACACTCCCATTATCGTCACCACTACTACTACACTTCCACCATCGTTACCAATACTACTACACTCCCACCATCGTCACCACTACTACACTCCCACCATCGTCACCACTACTACTACACTCCCACCATCGTCACCACTACTACTACACTCCCACCATCGTCGTCACTACTACTACACTCCCACCATCGTCGTCACTACTACTACACTCCCACCATCGTCGTCACTACTACTACACTCCCACCATCGTCGTCACTACTACTACACTCCCACCATCGTCGTCACTACTACTACACTCCCACCATCGTCGTCACTACTACTACACTCCCACCATCGTCGTCACTACTACTACACTCCCACCATCGTCGTCACTACTACTACACTCCCACCATCGTCGTCACTACTACTACACTCCCACCATCGTCGTCACTACTACTACACTCCCACCATCGTCGTCACTACTACTACACTCCCACCATCGTCGTCACTACTACTACACTCCCACCATCATCAGAACTACTACTACACTCCCACCATCGTCACCACTACTACACTCCCACCATCGTCACCACTACTACTACACACTCACCATCGTCACCACTACTACTACACTCCCACCATCGTCGTCACCACTACTACACTCCCACCATCGTCACCACTACTACACTCCCACCATCGTCACCACTACTACTACACTCCCACCATCGTCACCACTACTACTACACTCCCACCATCGTCAACACTACTACTACACTCCCACCATCGTCACCACTACTACACTCCCACCATCGTCACCACTACTACTACACTCCCACCATCGTCGCCACCACTACTACACTCCTACTATCGTCACCACCACTACTACACTCCTACCATCGTCACCACCACTACTACACTCCCACCATCGTCCCCACCACTATTACGCTTCCAGCATCGTCACCACCACTATTACGCTTCCAGCATCGTCACCACCACTACTACTACACTCCCACCATCGTCACCTACTACTACTACACTCCCACCATCACCACCACCACTACTACACTCCCACCATCGTCACCACTACTACTACACTCCCACAATCATCATCACCCACTACTACACACCCACCATCGTCACCACTACTACACTCCCACCATCGTCACCACCACCACTACTACACTCTCACCATCGTCACCACCACTACTACTCTCCTACCATCGTCACCACTACTACTACACTCTCACCATCGTCACCACCACTACTACTCTCCCACCATCGTCACCACTGCTACACTCTCACCATCGTCACTACTACTACACTCCCACCATCGTCACCACTACAACACACCCACAATCGTCACCACTGCTGCTACACTCCCACCATCGTCACCACCACTACTACTACACTCCCGTCATCGTCACCACTACTACTACGCTCCCACCATCGTCACCACTACTACTACGCTCCCACCATCGTCACCACTACTACTACTACACTCCCATTATCGTCACCACTACTACTACACTTCCACCATCGTTACCAATACTACTACACTCCCACCATCGTCACCACTACTACACTCCCATCGTCACCACCACTACTACTACACTCCCATTATCGTCACCACTACTACTACACTTCCACCATCGTTACCACTACTACTTCACTCCCACCATCGTCACCACCACCATTACTACTACACAATCACATTGTCACCACTACTACTACACTTCCACCATCGTTACCACTACTACTACACTCCCACCATCGTCACCACTACTACTACACACCCACCATCGTCACCACTACTACTACACTCCCACCATCGTCACCACCACTACTACTACACTCCCTCCATCGTCACCACCTCCACTACTACACTCCCACCATCGTCACCACTGCTACTACACTCCCACCATCGTTACCACTACTACTACACTCCCACCATCGTTACCACTACTACTACACTCCCACCATCGTCACCACTACTACTACACTCCCACCATCGTTACCACTACTACTACACTCCCACCATCGTTACCACTACTACTACACTCCCACCATCGTCACCACTACTATTTCACTCCCACCATCGTTACCACTACTACTACACTCCCATTATCGTCACCACTACTACTACACTTCCACCATCGTTACCACTACTACTTCACTCCCATCGTTACCACTACTACTACACTCCCACCATCGTCACCACTACTACTACACTCCCACCATCGTCACCACTACTACTACACTCCCACCATCGTCGTCACTACTACTACACTCCCACCATCGTCGTCACTACTACTACACTCCCACCATCGTCGTCACTACTACTACACTCCCACCATCGTCGTCACTACTACTACACTCCCACCATCGTCGTCACTACTACTACACTCCCACCATCGTCGTCACTACTACTACACTCCCACCATCGTCGTCACTACTACTACACTCCCACCATCGTCGTCACTACTACTACACTCCCACCATCGTCGTCACTACTACTACACTCCCACCATCGTCGTCACTACTACTACACTCCCACCATCGTCGTCACTACTACTACACTCCCACCATCGTCGTCACTACTACTACACTCCCACCATCGTCGTCACTACTACTACACTCCCACCATCGTCGTCACTACTACTACACTCCCACCATCGTCGTCACTACTACTACACTCCCACCATCGTCGTCACTACTACTACACTCCCACCATCGTCGTCACTACTACTACACTCCCACCATCGTCGTCACTACTACTACACTCCCACCATCGTCGTCACTACTACTACACTCCCACCATCGTTACCATTACTACTACACTCCCACCATCGTCACCACTACTATTTCACTCCCACCATCGTTACCACTACTACTACACTCCCACCATCGTCATCACTACTATTTCACTCCCACCATCGTCACCACTGCTACTACACTCCCGCCATCGTTACCACTATTACTACACTCCCACCATCGTCACCACTACTACTTCACTCGCACCATCGTCACCACCACTACTACTACTACTACATTCTCACCATCGTCACCACCACTACTACACTCGTACCATCGTCACCACTACTACTACAATCCCACCATTGTTACCACCACCACCACTACTACTACAATCCCACTATTGTTACCACCACTACTACTACACTCCCGCCATCGTCATCACCACTACTACACTCCCACCATCGTCTTCACTACTAATACACACCTACCATCGTCCCCACTGCTACTACACACCCACCATCGTCACCACTACTACTACACGCCCACCATCGTCACCACCACTACTACTACACACCCACCATCGTTACCACTACTACTTCACACCCACCATCGTCACCACTATTACTACACACCCACCATCGTCCCCACTACTACTACACACCCACCATCGTCACCACTAGAACTACACTCCCACCATCGTCACCACTACTACTACACTCCCACCATCGTCACCACTACTACACACCCACCATCGTCACCACTACTACTACACACCCACCATCGTCACCACTACTACTATCCTCCCTCAATCGTCACCACTAATAAAACTTACTCCCTCTATTGCCAACACACTTACCACTTGCTGTAAAAGCTTCTGCTAACCTCACTAATTTGTCTATATCTGTGATTCAGTATTTATGTATCCTGTCATATGGCAGAACCTTACAAACAAAAACTCATATAGACGAAGTCTTCTAAGTTCCAAAGAGTCATCCATCCTCCAAGTAATAATGAAGCCAACAATGACATCGGCTGATAATGATGACCAACGGCGACCCGTCAAAAGAAAACTAGAAAATAGCCACCCACAGGAGGAACCGAGATGTAAACGACGCAGAATTGAAGTGATAAATCAGGCAGCATCAGCAAGTGATGTCAATAAACGACGGCCCGTCAAAAGATAGCTAGAAAATGGCCGCTTGCAGGAGGAACCCGCATGCAAACGACGTAGAATTACCGTAATAAATAAGGAAGGAAAACATCAGGAACTCGAACATTATAAGCAAAGATTTAGGGAGCTGCAAGAGCAGATATGTGAGCAAAAACGCCAGCTGGCCAAAACTATGAAAAAAGTTTCACAAAATAAGGAAAAGATATGAAGTTAGTGTGGGAAGTTGCAGAAACCTGGTCGGTATAGCCACGGACTTTATTTTTACTTCATTGGTAATATTGAAGGTATATATTACCTCGCTACACAAATTCTCTATAACAAACAAACAAAATTGTATTAAAAATAAATTATTAAATAAATAAATGTCCTATTTCCCTATATTATCAATAGTGTAGTTACCTAGTGACTGATCATTTTTGTACCAAGAAATACTTATACTAAAGTTTGTAGAGTTACAGCTGTAGGTTGGATTACCTGCAGAGATACATATGTTCTAGGGCTGATAGTGCCATATGTGATTTATAAGATTTAACTCACTTTGGTGAGATTGGTACAAGTGGCAAGCAGGAAGTGGGCTACCACTTAGTATACGCAACTGATAGTCCCAATGGTAGTGGTTAGCAACCAAGTTGTAATATCATATGTTGCAGTTTACATAATTATATATTGTTTATATTGTGTTTGTCAGACAAAATCTCTTATTTAAACTACGTGGAATCTGCAAAAGATTCCCTGCTATTAAACATTGTTTTGTGCGTGATGGTAAAATAATAGCTAGGAAGATTTACTCTGGAAAAACATGTCATAACCACTGAGGCACACCTCACTTCTTTCCTGGATGACTGTGGGATATCAGCTGAATAACCAGAACATAATTTGTAGTCTCACATACAACCAAAGTGTACTTAAGCTCTGCCTTTCCTTTCCAAAGGTTTTTTTTATTTTTAATTTTATTTTTATTTTTGTTTGTCATAGTTGCCTGTTATTTACTCTTAATTATTTGGTCTTAGTTAATCCCCTTGTCACTAAACCTAGGGCTTTTTATTACCCTGTTATATTTAAAGTAACTTGGTATTTGTTTCTTGTAATCATTTATTGGAATTAATTAATAGTATAATTGTTTATATAAGCATCTACCTCAGTATCATAGTAAAATCTTCCACATGAATATACTCTCATCCTGTTTATTTTTACACTTAGATTTATATTAGAGTAAATTTCAAGATTTAATTAGATTTACATGTCATGTTTTTTTTTTTATCTCGGAATTATCTATTTGAGCTCACTTTGTTTTCTTAGGTTCATACCAATTATAGGATTTTAATTAACCATTTCTAAGCTAATTATCTTCAAGATCATTTTACTTTATGATTATTATTTTCTTATTATTTTTTATTTTACATTTATATTGTCAGTCTCTACTGATTTTTTGTTTTATTTTATGTAACTTCTGTGTCCTTCCTGGCTATCTATTGGATCTTTATTTTACTTCTAAATTGTTACTATTTTATTGTATTTGCTTTTATTCTTGTGTTTTGCTTTATCGTGTATCTTGTATCGTGATCCCTCTGCATCTCTATGCACACTGATATTGATCCTGATCAAAATCTTCTGTCTCATATCTACACCAACCAGCACATTGATCATCATTATTGCAAGTATTTCACAGCACACCAGGCTAAAAACAAACTCCAAAATAGCACCTGTTTATCAGTTTACAACCAAAATGTTAGATCACTTGGTAAACATTTTGACGATTTAAATGCATTACTCACAGCACTAGGTACTAACTTATGGTTCATTATTTTAACAAACTTGGCTAAATAAAGACTATACCCAACTCTACAACTTAGCCGGTTATAAAGCCATTCATAACTGTAGGCCTAATAAAAAAGGTGGTGGCACAGCTATATATTACCGAGATACATTTATCTGCAACAGTGTTATTAGTGACAGAGATGACTACTGTGAATATGCTTTTGCTCAGTTTACAATTAAATCCCGTAAATCCTCTTTGACTATTGGAGCCATCTATAGATTTCCCAATACTAACATAGCGTCTTTATCAGACAACCTAAGGAATCTTATTACAAACAACAATCTCAACAAAAACCAAATCATTCTGGGATGAGACTTTAATATTGACCTGGGTCAACAAAATTGCTCTCAAGTTGACTATTTCCTTAACAGCATGAACTCCTGTATGCTAATCCCCACAATCACCAAACCTACCCGAGTCACTCAAACATCAGCAACTACCTTGGACCACATATGGACAAACATAACAGCTCCCCTTGCATCTGGTATAATCTACGACAGAACAACTGACCACTATCCTACCTTTCTCATAGCGAACATGGACATGACACCACCAAAAAGCAAGAAACTTTCCTTTAGGCTACACAATGAATCAGCTTTAGGCAATCTTACAGATGCACTTCACAATATTAACTGGGATTCTGAATTCAATAATACCCAGGATATAAATTCATTAGCTAACCTCTTCCTCTCCAAAACTCTAAGCCTCTACAACATTCATTGTCCCCTTCTTACCAAGCAAGTAACTGACAAAAGATTAAACTATCCATGGTTCACAAGTGGCATTAACTCAATCAACAAGAAACATGAATATGAAAAGAAACTTAGGATTGGCCTAGTTTCAAAGGAAGTAGCTAAAAGGTACTCATCAATGCTTACCAGTATCATAAGAAAGGCAAAACTTTCATATTATGTGAATAGATTCAATGAAGCAAAAGGCAAGATGAAAAGCACTTGGAAAACAATCTCTAGTATCCTAAGAACTAAACACTCACATAACCAAATAAAACTCTACAAGGATGGGGATATACCGTCAACTGATTTAGAAATGGCAAATGAATTTAATAGTTTCTTTTCATCGGTTGGTGCTAATCTTGCCAGTAAAATCCCACAGGCTCAGACACATATTAACACATATCTCTCAGGCAGCTATCCAAACTCTCTTCTCCTTTCACTAATCAGCCCGGCAGATGTTGTGTCCATCATACTCTCTCTAAAAACCAAGGCAGGGAACACCAGTGAAATTCCGTCCATTGTATACAAGAGCGCCTCCCGTGCCCTTGCCCCACCCATAGCCCTACTGTTCAACAAATCTATAGTGTCACACCTTCCCTGATATCCTCAAAAAAGCAAGAGTAACGCCAGTCCATAAAGGAGGCAATCCGGCGGACATAAACAATTATAGATCAATATCAAATCTACCCATTCTATCAAAAATATTTGAAAAAATTATTTACAAACAGCTCTATTCCTACCTCGTAAAATTCGACATACTCTGCCCCTGCCAGTTTGGCTTCCGGTCCCAAAAGAGCACCAACGATGCAATCATTAGTCTCCTTGACGTAATCTACTCAGCCCTTGACAAAAATGATTTTCCGATTGGACTCTTCATTAACCTAAGAAAAGCCTTTGATACTGTTAATCACAACTACCTCTTACTTAAACTCCAGCATTATGGAATCCGAGGCCTTGCCCTTGACTACATCCGATCCTATCTTAGTGACAGACACCAATATGTAACCATCAATGATACAACTTCTTCCACTCTACCAATTACCGTTGGAGTGCCACAGGGCAGTATCTTAGGACCTCTTCTATTTCTTATATATATATAAACGATCTGCCTAATGTCTAATATTCTCAAACTTATATTGTTTGCTGACGATACTACCCTTATCTATTCAGACCTCAACACACACACACTAAATAATGTTGTGAATAATGAAGTAAAGAAAGTCCACTTATGGATGTCAACGAACAAACTAACATTAAACATCGAAAAGACTTACTACATCTTATTTGGAAGCAAATCATCAAATGCAATTCAGCTACAGATAGACAACATTAACATCAGTAATAAAAATGATGGCAAGTTTCTAGGCCTATTCCTAGACAAGAGACTCAACTTCAGCACCCACATTCAACACATAACTAAGAAAGTCTCTAAGACAGTTGGTATACTCTCCAAAATCAGATATTATGTTCCTAACTCTGCTCTCCTCTCACTATATTATGCACTAATCTACCCCTATCTTAATTATGGTATCTGTGCATGGGGGTCTACCACTGCAAACCACCTTAAGCCCATCATCACGCAACAAAAATCTGCTTTCAGAATAATAACTAACTCTGCTTTCAGACAACACTCAGCTCCCTTGTTTAAATCCCTAAACTTGCTAAATATTAACTCCCTCCACACATTCTCTTGTGTCAATTACATTTACAAAACCCTGTTCTTAAATGCAAACCATGCTCTGAAACTCTACCTGGACCGATGTAATAGGACCCATTATCACCACACCAGAAATAAATATCTCTTTGATATCCCCAGGGTCAAACTTAATCTGTGTAAACACACTATGCAAATTAAGGGACCTAGTCAATGGAACTCACTCCCTAGTGAATTGAAAAACTGTAAAACTTTTGCCTTATTTAAAAGCAAAATCAAAAAGTACCTAATTTCATCTTCTTAGTTTCCTACATTGAGCTTTAAATTTGCTCTGTACCTACCTTGAGGTGCTTCCGGGGCTTAGCGTCCTCGAGGCCCGGTCGTCGACCAGGCCTCCTGGTTGCTGGACTGATCAACCAGGCTGTTGGACGCGGCTGCTCGCAGCCTGACGTATGAGTCACATCCTGGTAGATCAGGTATCCTTTGGAGGTGCTTATCCAGTGCTCTCTTGAACACTGTGAGGGGATTGTCAGTTATGCCCGTTATGTGTAGCGGAAGTGTGTTGAGCAGTCTCGGGCCTATGATGTTGATAAAGTTCTCTCTGAGTACCTGTTGCACCTCCGCTTTCCAACGGGGGCATTCTGCACATCCTGCCATGTCTTCTGGTCTCATGTGATGTTATTTCTGTGTGCAGGTTTGGGACCAGCCCCTCTAATATTTTCCACGTGTAAATTATTATGCATCTCTCCCGCCTGCGCTCAAGGGAGTACAGATTTAGGCTCTTTAGTCGGTCCCAATAGTTTAGATGTTTTACTGAGTGGATTCTAGCAGTAAAGGATCTCTGCACGCTCTCCAGGTCAGCAATTTCTCCAGCTTTGAAAGGGGCTGTCATTGTGCAGCAGTACTCCACTCTAGAGAGCACAAGCGTTTTGAAAAGTATCATCATCGGTATAGCATCTCTAGTGTAAAAAGTTCTTGTTATCCAACCTGTCATTTTTCTTGCAGTTGTGACGGCTACTTTATTGTGTTCTTTAAAGGTAAGGTCTTCCGACAGGAGTACACCCAGATCCTTTTCATTCTATGTTATGATTTGCCTGAGTTTTGTACGTGGTTTCAGTTTTTATATTTTCATTTTTTCCATAGCGCATGAGCTGGAACTTATCTTCGTTAAACACCATATTATTTTCTGTAGCCCATAGAAAGACCTGATCTACATCTGACTGGAGGTTTGCCGTGTCCTCTATGTTGCCTACTCTCATGAAGATCCTAGTGTCATCTGCAAAGGATGATACAGTGCTATAGGTTGTGTTCTTGTCAATGTCCGATATGAGGATGAGAAAAAGTACTGGAGCAAGCACAGTACCCTGGGGGACTGAGCTCTTCACGGTTGATGGGCTGGATTTTATTTTGTTGACTATTACACATTGGGTTCTGTTGGTCAGGAAATTGTAGATCCATCTGCCTATTTTACCGGTAATTCCTTTTGAACGCATTTTATGTGCAATAACGCCATGGTCACATTTATCAAAAGCTTTTGCGAAATCTGTGTAAATTACATCAGCGTTTTGTTTGTCTTCCATAGCATCTAATGCCATATCATAGTGGTCCAGCAACTGCGACAGGCAAGAGCGCCCTGTTCTGAAACCATGTTGTCCGGGGTTATGGAGATGCTGTGATTCCATGTATTTTGTGACCTTACTTCTTAGCGCGCACTCAAATTTTTATGATGTGGGATGTTAGTGCTATCGGTCTGTAATTTTTTGCCTCTGCCTTATTTCCTCCTTTATGAAGTGGTGCTATCTCTGCTGTTTTTAGTATATCAGGAATAACGCCATTATCTAGGCTTTGTCTCAACACAGAATGTGGAGGGCCTGCGACAGTGGTTTTTTACAGTTCTTAATAAATATGGAGCTCCAAGAATCCGGGCCTGGTGCAGAGTGCATAGGCATACTGTTCATGGCTTCTTCAAAATCCAGTGGGGATAGGGTGACGTCTGATATATGATTTGATGTTGGTATCATATCCATGAAAAATCATTTGGGTTATCAATCTTTAGTGCGTTTAATGGCTCGCTGAAAACAGTCGTACTGCTTCCTCAGTAGTTCGCTCATTTCTTTGTTGTCATCGGTGAAAGTTCCATCTCCCTTTCTCAGGGGCCCGAAACTAGATGTGGTTTTTGATCTCGATTTTGCATAGGAGAAAAAATATTTCGGATTTCTCTCTATTTCACTGATGGCCTTTTGCTCTCTTTGCCTCTCCTGGGTTTTGTATGATTCTTGTAGCTTGAGTTCAATTGTTTCTATTTCTCTACCTAACCTTCTTCGCCGTTCTTGAGATAGGGTGCGACTCTCAAGTTGTTCCGCGATTCGTTTTCTTCGCCTATATAGGGAACGACGTTCCCGTTCCAATCTGCATCTCTTCCTCTTTTTTCTTAGGGGCATGCGGTTTGAACATATTTCTAGTGCTACTGAGCTTATTTTTTCCAGGCACTGGTTCAGGTTTGCATTTACCTTGTAACCTAGTGTTATCCAATCTCCTAATTTTTATGTATTTAACCCAAATAACCTTATTGTGTTCATTGCTGTCTTCTTTTATGTGCTAGCCACAGATAAGGTAGCTAGCTAGCTAGCTAGATAAGGCTAGCTAGATAAGGTAGCCATATGCTGTACTGTGCCTACCAATTTTTATCAACTACCATTCAAGCTGTCATTGCAATCAATCTTAGCTACCTATGTGCTTTAATATATTGTACCTACAATTTTCTCTCATCTTTTTTTTTCTTGCCATGTAACTGTTATTTTTTTTTTAAATTTTGCAAGTATTTACCTACTTAAAATTTTCTTAGATTAAGGACCTGCCCGAAACGCTGCGCGTACTAGTGGCTTTACAAGATTATAATTACCATATTATGTATCCTCACATTCCCAATGTACCTTCTTGTATATGCATAAATAAATAAATAAATGAATAAATAAATTGAATGTGCATGTTTATGTATATGTTCTATGTTGTTGTTAAATCTGTGTAATGAACAGGTGTTTGTCCGTGTCCTAGTGAGGCTTCCCATGAAATAAAAGAGAGAACGCACCGCAGCAGTGGACAGGGTATAGGTTATCTTGAGTTGATTTCGGGGCTTTTTAGTGTCCCCGGGGACACTAAAAAACACTCGACCAGGCCTCCACCCCCAGGAAGCAGCCAGTGACAGCTGACTAACTCCCAGGTAATTATTTACTGCTGGGTAACAGATGCATAGGGTGAAAGAAACTCTGCCCATCATTTCTCGCCAGCGCCCGGGATCGAACCCGGGACACAGGATCACGTGTCCAGCGTGCTGTCCGCTCGGCCCCTTTAGTAGGGTAGTACAGAATAATAAGAGAAAGGGGATTTGAGGAGATCATACCAACCAAGGAAAGAGTGGGTAGTCACAGCGGCTCGAGTGGGTATGTGCACATGACAACGAGGTTAGTGATGGAGCCGCATCCCCCGAATATGTAACGCTGAGCCCTTCTCCAGAAGCAAGGAGCGTGCAGGGTGTTCTGAGTAAAGTATAAACACTCTACAGAGGGTTTGGGGTTTTGGTGGTTTTGTCCATAAGGGACGGATAACCGATTAAAACAAACATAATATTACGTATATCAGAAACAGGATAGGTCCGAGTACAGAGCCTTGTGGGATTCCACTGGTGACTTCACGCCAATCTTATGGGGGTACTCTGTCAAAGGCTTTCCGACAATCCAAAAAAATGCAGTCTAAAATTATGTGTGTGTGTGTGTGTGTGTGTGTGTGTGTGTGTGTATTCACTTAGTTGTGCTTGAGGGGTTGAGCTCTGTTTTTTCGGCCCGCCTCTCAACTGTCAATCATCTGATACTAACTACTACCCCCCCCCCCCACACACACACAAACACCCTAGGATGCAGCCCGTAGTAGCTGTCTAATTCCCAGGTACCTATTTACTGCTAGGTAACAAGGGCATCAGGGTGAAGGAAACTGCCCATTTCTTCAGCACCCACATTCAACACATAACTAAGAAAGTCTCTAAAACAGTTGGTATACTCTCTAAAATAAGATATTATGTTCCTAACTCTGCTCTCCTCTCACTATATTATGCACTAATCTATTCCTATCTTAACTATGGTATCTGTGCATGGGGGTCTATCACTGCAAACCACCTTAAACCAACCACGCACCTTACACCCCTGCACCACGACATGACATAAGTTACACAACCTGGGATTCCACTGAATCCACAGGAAGACTGGGTAGGCTTCTACACTAGCCAGTCCAAGTTTTACACATTACCACCACCCCAGGCACTCTGGTGTTAGTAAAGTAATTCATACTCCCCAGGTTTAGATACACAAATATATATATCTCATTAGTGTGCTTAATATCAATGAAAAAGTCAATTAGAACACACTGACCTTGACTGGTTTTCAGTTTCAGTAGAAGCCTCTATACTGCCTGTGTGGATTCAGTAGCATATTTTATTGTATAACTTGTCATATTGTGGTACAGGGGTTTCGGTGCGTGGCTGGCGGTACCCTCGTCTCTGGTTCCAGTCACTTTAGTGATCCAATTGATTATTTTATTCATATATACATCACGTAAGTGTGATTTACTTGCGATTAACAATATTTTAATATAATAATAATAATAATAATAATAATAATAATAATATAGTGGTAAAAATATATTCAATTTGTTAAGCATTTGAAACTTTCTAGACCAGTACTCTTCATTCCTGGTCATAACTGTACACATTCCTGGTTAAAACTACACATTCCTGGCCACAACTACACATTCCTGGCCACAACTACACATTCCTGGCCACAACTACACATTCCTGGCCACAACTACACATTCCTGGCACAACTACACATTCCAGACCACAACTACACATTCCTGGCCACAACTACACATTCCTGGTTAAAACTACACATTCCTGGCCACAACTACACATTCCTGGCCACAACAACACATTCCTGGTTAAAACTACACATTCCTGGCCACAACTACACATTCCTGGCCACAATTACACATTCCTGGCCACAACTACACATTCCTGGTTAAAACTACACATTCCTGGTTAAAACTACACATTCCTGGCCACAACTACACATTCCTGGCTACAACTACACATTCCTGGCCACAACTACACATTCCTGGCCACAACTACACATTCCTGGCCACAACTACACATTCCTGGCCACAACTACACATTTCAGGCCACAACTACACATTCCAGGCCACAACTACACATTCCTGGCCACAACTACACATTCCTGGCCACAACTACACATTCCTGGCCACAACTACACATTCCTGGCCACAACTACACATTCCTGGCCACAACTACACATTCCTGGCCACAACTACACATTCCTGGCCACAACTACACATTCCTGGCCACAACTACACATTCCTGGCCACAACTACACATTCCTGGCACAACTACACATTCCAGACCACAACTACACATTCCTGGCCACAACTACACATTCCTGGTTAAAACTACACATTCCTGGCCACAACTACACATTCCTGGCCACAACTACACATTCCTGGTTAAAACTACACATTCCTGGCCACAACTACACATTCCTGGCCACAATTACACATTCCTGGCCACAACTACACATTCCTGGTTAAAACTACACATTCCTGGTTAAAACTACACATTCCTGGCCACAACTACACATTCCTGGCCACAACTACACATTCCTGGCCACAACTACACATTTCAGGCCACAACTACACATTCCAGGCCACAACTACACATTCCTGGCCACAACTACACATTCCTGGCCACAACTACACATTCCAGACCACAACTCGACTGAAGCAAAACCTTCAACATCCCTAGCAAGTCTGGAATGAGAACAAGAGGTGATATGGGAATTCAGACTTGTTGTGAAGGCCAGTTTGTATCTCAACTGTAAAGAATTCCTTCATATATTCTCATTAGATTTTTTCCTCCTTTCAAGCAACCAGCGAGCAAAGTTGAAATTGGTGTGCGGTGTGCTCAAGCACACTAATTGAACGGGTTAAGAGTCCTAACTTGGGCTTCAGCTGCCTATGCTGACTGTGCAGCAAGGTTGTACAATGCTGAATGCAAGCCATTGATGCAAATTCTGGCTTGTTTTCTTCTTAATTAGGGACTGTTATTGAGTGCTGGCTTACTGTTGAGAACTGGCTTGCTGGTGAGATGGACACAGAAAGACAGACACATAAACTTTACTCATAAATCTTTTAGCGTACGACAGTAGTGTAAGGCACAGCTGGCCAAAGAAAAACCCGTTATCACGCGTCAAATACTGCCCTGAGCACGGAGGGAAGATAGCGGGACGAAATATCTTATGAATGAGGTCTGGTTTGCCAGTCGCACCACCTGCAGATGGAGTTATCAAGAGGTTCGATCCCCTTTTGATGTGAGATTCATTCTATCAGTGTAGTTGATGCTGCATGAGCAGTCATGGCAATTGATGCCAAACTGCTGATTGTGCTTGCATCAGTATTGCAAATAGTGAAAACATTTATTGGTGGAGATATGATATAAAAGTATTTGGAAAAAAAAACTTTTATAAAATGAAGAATAATCAAATTTGTATTAATAGTTAACAAAATATTAATTATAAAACCTTTGGGTGAAAAGTGACCTATGTTAATTTCACCAAACACCTGATTTAGTCATGTGTAAGGAGCAACAAGATAAATTAGTACACCTACAGCAATTTTGCGAATTAACACACAAACACACACACACACATACACACACACACACACACACACACACACACACACATGAGGGGACATGATCACCACATACAAGATTCTCAGAGGAATTGATAGGGTAGATAAAGACAGACTTTTTAACACAAGGGACACACGCACTAGGGAACACAGGTGGAAATTGAGTGCCCAAATGAGCCATAGAGACGTTAGAAAGAATTTTTGAAGTGTCAGAGTAGTAGACAAATGGAATGCATTAGGAAGTGATGTGGTGGAGGCTGACTCCATACACAGTTTCAAATGTAGATATGATAGAACCCAGTAGGCTCAGGAATCTGTACACCAGTTGATTGACAGTTGAGAGGCGGGACCAAAGAGCCAGAGCTCGACCCCTGCAAACACAACTAGGTGAGTACACAATATATCAACAATACCAGCTGCAACAGAACCGTTTGGTCATCTGCTCCAAAAGCAGTCACTTAAATGCCCGCGTATCCAAACAGCGGACTACAAATGACGTTATCAGCTGACAGTGAACGGGTGAGAGCTTTGGGTAACATGGGTTATCTTGAGCGAGAATACATTAAGCTCCATAACCTAATCACTGATACACAAAGTGAATGACTCGCCTCTCACTCCTCGTCACTTGGGTGTAAGGATAATAATGGAAATATTAATAAACCAGATTTTGTCGGCTTGTGATTCACTGTAAATTTTGTGTTTATTGGTTTGCAGCTGTTGAGAATAATAATTTGCAATACGTTGCAACACATAAATTTGCAACACTTCATGTATTTTATTATTGCATGTTTACGGTGAGTGTTTAAAGTTTATATTTGTGTATTTAAAGCTATATTTGTTTGTACTCACCTAATTGTACTCACTTAATTGGGCTTTCGGGGGGGGGGGGGGGGGGGAATGAGCTCTAGCTCTTTGGTCCCGCCTCTCAACCGTTACCTCAATCGTTTGTGTGTGTTTACAGTTACGTGTGTGTGTGTGTGTGTGTGTGTGTGTGTGTGTGTGTGTGTGTGTGTGTGTGTGTGTGTGTGTGTGTGTGTGTGTGTGTCTGTCTGTCTGTATGTTCAGGCTTAGGTTTCACAATGCAACATATTTAGACTACCATTGCAGTAAGTTCAAACTCTGCAACCTAAGTGCATTTAAACTTTGCATCGCAATATATTAAAGTCTTCAGCACACTGGGGTTACACTTTAACACAGCCCAGTGTGTTAAATCATTATGTGCCTGATGCGTTTGCTGTAGTCATCCCTGCAAGGTCTTGCAACTCACACTATCTCAGCATTTGCAACTTTGAACCTCATTAAAGCCTTTTGTTGTGTACCAGCCCAGTAAATATCTGCAATATTTTATCGTGCATCACACCTGCATTACATTTTTCTTTGCTGTGTGTTCTGTAATGATGTTTTGCACACCGAACTTTTCAGTTATCATCTAAAACGCTAAAAGTTGCAGATTCTTGAAATAGTTTTTCTCTCATGCTTGGGGAAAACATTTCATATCTGTAACACTGTCACTCGAGCGTCTGTAACAGTCTGTCACTCCAGCTTCTGTAACAGTCTGTCACTCCAGTTTCTGTAACAGTCTGTCACTCCAGTTTCTGTAACACTGCCACTCCAGCTTCTGTAACAGTCTGTCACTCCAGTTTATGTAACACTGTCACTCCAGCTTCTGTACCACAATCTGTTACTCCAGATTCTGTAACAGAACAGAATAATATTAATTATACCCCCAAAAATTACTTGGTGCTGGAAAAAAGACTGGATAAAGCTGTTGTTGTTAAAGCCTGGCGGATGGACATAGTCGAGTTAGAGGTGCATACAGATCGAGTGGTCAATACTAGGCATTGTTTGTAACACTAGATATCTCAATTCAGTTACGTGTTACAAGTGATCCATTTTGTTCTGTGTTCTCTCTCACTCCTCCAGTACACCTGAGAACCAATTCCAGCAACAGGAACTCTAGTGTTCTAATAGTACATATTTCTACATACGTCTTGAAATGTGTGCACTCCTCATAGTCTTGAAAAAAATCTATTTGCAATATTTAAATTAACAACTTAATCTCTGAATACATCTTAAAACATTAAATAATACAGATGTTATATATATATATATATATAACTGAAAACTCACACCCCAGAAGTGACTCGAACCCATACTCCCAGAAGCAACGCATCTGGTATGTACAAGACGCCTTAATCCACTTGACCATCACGACCGGACATAATGAGGTGATAGCCGAGGCTATATGAACCACCCCACCGCCGGCACTCGGATAGTTATCTTGGGCATAGCATTTTACCAAATCACCTCATTCTTTGGGGCACACGTGAGGAACACAAATGCGAACAAGCCTGAATGGTCCCCAGGACATATGCAACTGAAAACTCACACCCCAGAAGTGACTCGAACCCATACTCCCAGAAGCAACGCATCTGGTATGTACAAGACGCCTTAATCCACTTGACCATCACGACCGGACATAATGAGGTGATAGCCGAGGCTATATGAACCACCCCACCGCCGGCACTCGGATAGTTATCTTGGGCATAGCATTTTACCAAATTACCTCATTCTTTGGGGCACACGTGAGGAACACAAATGCGAACAAGCCTGAATGGTCCCCAGGACATATGCAACTGAAAACTCACACCCCAGAAGTGACTCGAACCCATACTCCCAGAAGCAACGCAAAGAATGAGGTGATTTGGTAAAATGCTATGCCCAAGATAACTATCCGAGTGCCGGCGGTGGGGTGGTTCATATAGCCTCGGCTATCACCTCATTATGTCCGGTCGTGATGGTCAAGTGGATTAAGGCGTCTTGTACATACCAGATGCGTTGCTTCTGGGAGTATGGGTTCGAGTCACTTCTGGGGTGTGAGTTTTCAGTTGCATATGTCCTGGGGACCATTCAGGCTTGTTCGCATATATATATATATATATATATATATATATATATATATATATATATATATATATATATATATATATATATATATATATATATATACTCTTCAACACTAAGCTTATTTACGGTTAGCGCTTCTGAAACTAATTAAATCATTGTCAGCATTGTGTAAATTAAACACTTACACCATGACGTGTGTAAATCCAATTTCTCGAGCACTGGAGCCTTCTCTAGCTCTTCCATTATTGCAACGTTGCACGCTTCAAGAAATGTTAATATTGACAAGACTGCGAGGAATTCCAGCACTTGAAACACAAAGATTCAACATTTTTATCATCTCCTGTAAAGGCCATTATTTAGTTAAATATAATTAACAGCAAAGTTTCCAAGAATGCAATTGCTTACCTGCACCTAAATCTTTACTAACACTGTGAACGGTCCTTGTGTTGCAACAATAAAGTTTATTGCTGCAACTATTATTATATAATTATTCGGCATTTGTAATGTTGCAATTAACAAAGATATTGAAAGGTCGATGTTTATGGATAAGCAATGAATCAACACAATCTGGTGTTGACTGTAACACAACTTTCTTTATATTTACGATGTTCGTTGCATTCGTGCAAGAAATGTTGAGGTCTGCAACAATAAAAGGAATTAGATGTTTTACGTTCGATATTACAAGTACAATATGTTGTGTTCTGGCAACTGTGCTACATGTTCCATGGGCCGGATTCAGGAAGGTACTTACGAAGGTTTTTCCTCTTAGCTAAGAACGAATTCCGTCTTAGCGCCTTCGTGGCGGCTAGGTCCGTATTCAATTAGCTACCCTAAGTGGAAAAACCTTCGTAAGTTCATTCCGGGATTTAAGTGTGGTTTCGACCACTCGTAGCTTTACGTAAACTGGATATAAGTCATTTTTTCTCTACTACATAACACTGGGATCGATTTATGATATTGGAACATGACCAAAATATTATAGCTGGTGAATCTAGTGAAGAGGAGTCCTTCGTGTTAGTTATATATGCATTCTCTGCTTGAAACTTGAAGTAAATATGTGTTTGATGATAGTAGAATTAGTTTTATAATAGCAAGATATTATACCAGTAGTTATTAAGTAAATAAACACTGGTGAACATGAAATATGAGAGAAGGTGATGAGCCCTGCCTGATGGGATCATTTACTATCACCAAATGCCCCTGTTCACCTAGTAGTAAGGGTGTACCTTAGCTATACATACCCATTTCTAATTTATTTAGTTTGGTTTTATTTTGAAATTAAATCTGGGTGATACATAAAATAAAAATATGCTGCACAAATGATGTTAGGTAAGGAGAAGGGTAAAAATGTCACAAACTTTATTCATTGAATACTTAAAGCTATAATTATGACTATATACTGTAGATTATTAAAAAAGAGAGAGGGAAGTAGGGGTCCAAAACCTCTTCCTGTTATACAATTTGGGTGTGGAACAAGTAATTATCAAAAGAAGGCACCATGCCGGGAAGGCTATGTAGCAGTAAGGCAGTGAGGTGAGGCAGCTACTTATTTGAGAAATGCTTATTTTATTTACCTTATAAGCTGAGGCAACTTATTTTATTTGAGGAATACTCAGCTGATTCCTCTACATTTAGCATGGAACAAATTTGTGTCCAAGACCTCTTCCTGTTACTCAATTTGGCTGTGTGTAACCAAACTAGAAGTGCTCTACAAATCAAGGGACCCAGAATGTGGAATGACCTCCCGAATCATGTCAAAGGCTGTACCTCTCTCAACCAGTTTAAGAGTTAAACCAAGTACTGCCTAATTAACTCCATGTAACCTAACTTACCTCCTAAATGTCAACCCATGTCTTGCTATTTTTTAAATAACGCTGTTCACCAACATGTGCAATTGCTGATTTATGCTATGTTAACCCCCTTTTTGTATTTTTTATTCCTTCTTTCAACACAATTTATACCTAATCTCGATTGCTATTAAGTTTTAGTCTGTGTTTTTTTCCCCCCACACCTTGCCCGAAATGCTATGAGTATTAGTGGCTTTAGGTATTGTATGTACTAGCTCTGTCTATAAATCCAACATTATGGTTGTAAATCAACTGTATGTACTTTTCCTGAATAAAATGTATTTATTATTTATTTTTTAATCAGTAAGTATTAAAAGAAGGCACCAAGCTGGGAAGGCTATGTAGCACCATTGTGTGTAACAATAAACCAAATTTTTTTTAACAAATAATGCACCTGTATGGTAAAACAAATCCTGTCAGCTGTAAAAATATTGATGCAGTTATTTAAATGAAAAATATAATGAAAGAAATATTACTGGTTTATTTTTATCCTATCTTTTTGTACTGTACAGTATATCCAAGGAAGTGAAAAATTGAGACATAATGTACAATTTAATGAATGATTAGCATGGATTAGCAGTTCAAAAGAAATATGACTTGTATTACATATCAACATGAGATCTTAATGATCCATGGTCAACATGATTTAATAAGGATAATACAGTACTGTATTTGTAATAATACAAACTATAATTTAAAATCTTTATTACTGATTTTTTTTATTAAGAAGATTAGGTATACACAGCAATGTGCTGCTACCCTATTCTATATGGAATATTACACAGTGTAGATAAAAAACTAGCTATAAGTTTATCTAATACTCCCATCTCACAGGATGGTTAGACATACTGTACATGGAATCAATTTAGAAAATACCAGCCTCAATACAAAAAACAAATCAACTCTGACTAAACAACTCTAAGCAATTTTCACAAGAGGTAAGCACTGAATCATGGAAACATTATATTATAATTACTCTTACCAGTTTCTACAAAACTCCTCTCAAACAATGTATTTTTAAACATGTTTAGGTATACATAGCAATGTGCTGCTTCCCTATTCTGTATAAAGGACCACACAGTGTAGATCAAAAACCAGCTACCAGCTCACCCAACATCCTCACCTCACAGGATGGCCAGTCATACATGGAATTAGGAGAGAACAAAATACTTAATGCTGATCTATTAGCCTCCACTGGCAAAATCTGGGTGCAGCACAAGAATATCTTCCAATATTCCTGAGTGTATGAAGTAATTACAGAGCTCAAAATACCTCATACCATTTGGTATGAAGTCACTGATAACAGGACAATCACAGATATAGTGTTGGAGAGTATGTTCTCTCAAGTAGGACTGAAAACAGATGTTTTTTTTCCACCAAGAGGGCTATAAACCCATGGAACCGCCTACCCGCTGAAGCCGTAAATGCCAAATTCCAGCTAAAAAATATCATTAAGACAATTGGCGGGCCCTTTAACAAGCCGCCGGCTTTCTGTCCTCTTCGAGGCCACTAGATAGTTAGTGGCCCTTGGGTAAATTCAGTAAATATATACAATAATTGTCAGCACATCTTCAGAGCAACAAGGACAGCTACACAGTATCTCTTAGAATTACGTAGGTAAACAACAAATGTAACATATTTGTTTACTACAATGTCGATGCTGGCTGTAGAAGTTGAAAAAACATTGTTTTACTTCGAAATATACTAATTTTATAAGAAAATTCGACGTAAATAGGCGGCAGTAGAGCTCCGATAAGCTAGCGCTAAATCTTCAATATGAAGAATGTTGCTGCTCTCTGATTGGCCAAACGAAACACAGTAGTGACCTCCATCGGCACGCAGGTGAACCAACAATTTTCTTCCTAAGTATACCTTATTGAATCGCACCTAAGCATCTTCTTAGGGCGCACTTAGGAACCTTCGTAGCAAACCCACTTACGAAGAAATACACAGAGCTTCCTGAATCTAGGTCCATGTGTGCTGGCGGTTTACACACGACTCACAACTGATGACGTTCGAACACTTCCGGAACAAGTGCTTCACTGACGAATTTTGTTCGAACCACAACGCTGTAAATGCTTCACCCATGTACTACAAATACAAATAATCGCTAACAGAACCTAAACACCTAACCTAACCAGTGTTTAAATGTGCGCAGTATGTTAAGGTTATTTTATAGTTGAATATATATAATATATACATATATTTACAAATAATATCAACTTAGGCTAAAGGATTTCATATTTCAGCACTCTGATATCGCTCGTGAAGGGAGAGCTTGACCGGGGCACTTCCTCGTTCTACCCTAAACAAGCAGTTCAGAGGTGGAGGGAGTGATTGAGGGGGCGAGGACGGTGTTGGTGGTCATTCTGTGTCCAGCCGTCACGGTGGTGGGAGGTAGGTTGGCTGTGTGGTCCCAAGACGGGCTTCTTGTTCGAGACTCTTGCCTTATGTGTTCTTGAGACGCTGTGAAGCTTTTATTGTTTGTTAACACAAATGAGGGGTTAATATAGCGGGGACTTTACTGTATAATGCTGTGTTTGGTCTAGTTTGCTGTGCTATCTTCAACGTGTTGATTTTGGGGGATTTTAAGGAAGGTGGTTGATTTACGAAGTCTACTTTTACAGTCTTGGAGGTGATGAGTGGTGATGTTGGACGTCCCTCCCTCCATCTTGACACGTAACTAATTTGTACATTAAAGTGCTGTTTGACTTGTCAATTTTTTTAAGTTCAATTTTATTTTTAACTAGCGGTATAAATTATAGTAAATAATTTGAACACGTTTTGTTTTTCAATCAGCCACTCTGGCAAGACTGCTTTTTAACAATTAATAATTTGCATAGCAAAAGCGTGGGGGCGGAGAGTATTTTTATGCATATAAACTTGTTAAATGTCTTGCAAATCGTGATAAATAACTTCATTACAGGATTAGTGAAGTGTCTTGATGACTGGAGAAATTTTGCAAGCGAGCCTTGCGTCATCTAATGATCGGAGAGACTGGCCTGCTGGTTCAAGTATTAGATTTGTACTAGGCTACAGCTGCACCTGTACTTCGACCATACTCGCTATCGCTGCTAGGTGAGTGGGATTGCATTTTACACTAGTTTCTACGTGGAAAGGTTATGGAATAGAAATTTTAAAAAGCCTGGCATAGCTCGTATTTTGTTCCTTTAAGAGCGCTCGTTGGCAACAGTAACGATAACTGGATTTTATTACCGTAATAGTTGCTCTATTTGAGTTTAATGTAGATCTCAAATGAGGAATGTCTTGTAGCTGTTGTGAAAATTTTATATAAAAAAACTACAGATTTTGAAGTTTAGCATAAACTGTCTTTAAAGCAGTCGGTCATAAGGAGTTATAGTATTTTGCTGGGCTTTAAATATAAATTGTTGTAGGCAACAGCTGTCTAGTTGGATTTGATATTGAACCTACCATATATTTTTGTTCTGACTTTAGTGCAACATAAAAGGTTGAAAATTGTCATTAGTACGTACGTGCGTTAGGACAAGTTTATTAACCTGTCCTAACAATTTTTCTAAATTGTAAACTTTAAAGTAAGGATTGGAGCACACTAGCAAGTCTTGTTGAACTTCGTGGTATATTCCTTTGACTTGAGGAAAGAATACAGAAGTCTGTCTTGTTATTAAAGATCTCTCATTGCCTGATCAGGTCACGTTACTAGACTACCTGCAGTTTAGATTTACCAATAAACATTAATATAACTTTGCGCAAACGTTTACCTGAAGGTAATTGACACCATTCCCTAAATCTAGCCCTGTAGCTTGTCTCATGGATACTACGTAATAATGTCAAAATTATCACAAATAAAAGGTCACTATACGCAAACAGCAGCGTGCCTCTGTCGTCTGGGACTTTTCCTTCTCTGGGATGTTCTGCAGTAGTCTGATTAAGGGGGTACTGCACCAACTTCTGGCTGGGGAGGGATTCTGCATAAGAGAATATCAGTGGGAGGGACGGGGGCTGAATAACCAATGGGCGGTTGGATGGCAGAGGCTGACAGCAGATAGTCAATTTTAGACATAAAATAGTTAATGTACTTTTCCTCTAACTTCCATCTCGAATAATGTAGCTTAGCCAATTTCCTTAAATAGTTGTTAGAAAAACGGTGAATATCGGACTAGTGAAGAGGCAATATTGGGGAAGCATTAGTCGTGATTGGTGCGCTGTGTACAAAGTGTTTGGGGGGGGGGGGGAAGGTGTACAAATTTCTGAAAGTTATCAATAAAGGCGGATATCTGCCAGTTGACGGTGAAAAATTGTAATTTTAGCCTGTCTTGCTCTCCTTTAAGCACGCAAACCAGACTTGACAAAATCCCAGCTGTATCGGCCCAACGGTCGGTTTGGGGGGGGGGGGGGGGGGGGTTGGAGGGTGGAAATAGCCCATATCATGCTATCTTTGATATGATGGTTGTTGCTGGAGTCGGCTAGTTAATTATGCACCCCGTACTCATCCTGTGAGCGGTAGCGCAAAAATTAGATGGCGGGAATAATTTATCTGACCTCAACGGAGAATATTACATTAACAAATTCATCTATCCTTCACGCCTTATAATTACAATAAGCTAGTTAATGTTTTATTTAAAGGGCTATATATTATACATTAATGGTCTTATCGCCAATATCTCGTAACGGAAAACTGCCCCCAAGGGCAGTGGCCCGCCTCGGCCCCCACTAAAGAGCTCGCCCTTGGCAGTACCCATGTCAACAAGACGGGTATAAGCTCCAAATCCCAATCTAAATTAGTGGCCCTTCATCTTGGACTAAATTCACACTGAATAAGCGTACTTGCAACGGGGCGATAGTTAAGATAGCAATTTGCATGCTGGTGGCACTGTGACGGCTCAAATGGTTGGGATGAAAGAGGCTACGACCTTAATGACTAAATACTTTCCTCGGCTCTGTGGCCAGCAGAAAACCACATTTTTTTTTAATCTACATTCCTGTCGATCCCTTGCTTCCCCCCCCCCCCCACTCCAGCTGGAGCCGCGATATACCCCCTCCCCTTCCCTGAGCGTTAGTGGTGTTGGACTTCATAAGGTATATCCACCCTGGATTGCCTATTAATGTGGTGCGGCCAACTACTGCGAAGCAGTGAAATCAGACTAGTAAAGGCAACTGGAAGGTTGATGATCGTGGTCTCTATAGCACAAGATACTTAGTCCCCCCCCCCCCCCGGGGTAGTTAATGCCCTCAGCCTTCCCAGGAGAATTGGGTTCCAGGCTCATTGACACTGCTAGAGATATGCTAGGTTAAAGTTTCTCTTGTGGCAATCCAGTGTGGGGGGGGGGGGGGGGCGGGGGAGATAGGATTCCTGCAATGTCCTAACTTCGTATCTGGAAAGTCTAGAAGCTCGAAGAAATTTCCACAATTTGTATCACAATGGACTGAACACCCACAGGTCCTTCCCTGTCAGGGCTAGACAAGTTGTGCCAAGGACCCGGGTTAGATACATAGTGGTAGAAACAAATGGGTAGAATTCTTTTGATGCGCCTGTTCACCTGGCAGTAAAAAAGTACCCGGGAGTAAAGTGGCTGAAAGTAATGACCATGGCACTGAAGGTACAAACCCAGGGTACATCCTGGGATTGTAAAAATGTGTAAGATATTATAGAAAAATTAATGGTTCTTATTCCTTTTCCTGGTAATCTGTTACTTGGTGCAAATTGATACAAACCTCAGACTAACGGCTAGTTCCCAGCAGGTTAAAACATTGCAGTTGATGAACTCCAGGCTCTACGTAACAAGTTATTAGTCTGGATAGGACTTGTTCAGTGTGTGGGGGGGGGGTTAATTTTGTACTTTGATATAATTGTCTTTCATTTATTAAACTAACTTGCAGAGTAAAGAGCTGCAAGCTAGCAAATAAGAACTAAAGCCCCAAAACAAAGGATAAAAGCATCCCTCCGTAACCCCCACAACCTCCCTGGCCACATAAATGGCCATACACAAGTAGTACAGAAACGATAAATGTAAAATTGAAAAGCAAGAAATCTCTTGGGTAATGTATAACACTAAACGCATACAAATGACAAGAATGATCAGAAACAAAACCTTAAAGCCACTACGCAGTTTTATTTTATATTCGTGTAAATAACTACCATTAAAATGGCCCCCCCCCCCCGGTAAAAGACTTTAAATATACACAACTAGTTACTTTGTAATACACACCACACAATACCGCACATTAGAATCACCCTTAACGGAAAATATAAACCAAATACCCAGTATCCAGTAAACATAAAGGGAAGAAAAAGATGAACATTCTCTGCAAGCACGAACAAAGGCACCAAAGACTAATTAGAGCACAGTAGGTTATAAAGGCTTGCTAAACACACATGTACTTGTACTAGACAATAGCGCACATCCTACCACTTAGACCAAGCCTGGTAATTGCTGAACTTGCTCGTTGCCCGCCCCTTCACCACTTCCTTGATCAGTGGGCATGGACCCATCCACCGGGAACTACAGAAATTCTCTTAACGTCGTTCTCACCAAAGCGATAACCCCAAAGTTAAATTGGGACCATCCATTGGTAGCTTCTCTGTTCAATTCTGCAGTTTGTCGGCTCGTCGGCAGCCGATCAGTTTAGCGGCGTTCCTAGATCCTTCAGCCATCACTGTTGAAAGAGGTCGACAACCGTCAGAGGTTCACAACAGTGGGTTCAGAAGTTCACAACAGTGGGATAAAATCGCAGTTTCAACACGGCCAGCATCGGCCAGCCGACCGTGGAAACCACACAAAAACATTTACTCGGTTGGCCAACATGCGTATAGTACAAAGGTGCAGCCCATCCCACACGAGAGAGAATATTTCTACCTAGCTACATGCGAACAGCACGATTGATGGTTAGGTCTTTGACTGTTCCGGGTGTGACTAGTCTCCCCCCCCCCCCCCCCCACACTCCCTACACGCCCATCAACTTTGGAATGTGGCACAGGCTAATTACCGATTGTTTGCATTTCTAATGCAAATCGCATGCCTCCGAAAGTAATTATCAAAAGGCACCAAACCAGGAAGGCTATGTAGCACCATCAAATACGCAAAATAATCAGAGGGCGCTAAATATCACCAAGGATGCCAATACGAGAACAAAAACGCATAAGGCGAACGATATCAAAAGTATCAGTCACCAAGAATTCTACCGAGGGACAGGTGACCGCGAGGGGCGGTCGGAAAGCAAGACACACGCTCGTCCTGGAAGTCAGGACATTCAAGGAGGACATGCACGACCGTAAGAGGGACAATGCAACTAGGACAATAAGGAGCAGGGCGGCGCTCCATCAAGTGACCATGGGTTAAGCGAGTATGGCCAATACGCAACCTCGCCAGAGCTGTTTCCCACCGCCGGTTACGGTGGAAGGAGGACGGCCACGAGGAAACACAACATTTAAGAGTACGTAGCTTGTTACCAGTAACAGACAACCAAGAAGCCTGCCAACGGGTAAGGACTGCGGAATGGATAACCGGGTAAAAGTCGGAATACGGAATGCCTTTACGAGAGATGGGACAAGAGCGGACAGCTTCCTTGGCGGCAGCATCCGCACGCTCATTTAAAGACACACCAATATGGCTGGGAACCCAACAAAACTCAACCGACTTAAATTTACTGTGAACGAGAAACGGCCAATGCTGGATCTCGACAACTACTGGATGAACCGGATTAAAGGACCCGAGAGCCATGAGGGCACTAAGAGTCAACAACCACAAAGGAAGACTGACAACGAGAAAGCAGGAGACGAAGAGCATAGAGAATAGCATAAAGTTCCGCTGTAAAGATGCTAGTCTCCGGAGGCAAGCGACACATATAAGTGCGATCAGGAAAAACAGAGGTGCCAACACCGTCCGCTGACTTAGACCCATCGGTGAAGACAGAAACGGAGTGGGAGTGAGAAGAAAAGTGCTCGAGGAAAAGGCGTTTTAGAACCATAGGAGGGGTAAAAGCTTTAGTGATACGGGTCAAGGATGTACAAAACCGCGGAAGAGGAACCCTCCACGGGGGCAAAGAAGGAACAACACGAGGAGAAACATCAGAAATACGAACGGAAAGAGAATCCTGTAGGCGAGATAACCGGACAGAAAGAGGGAGGTGGTGAAGAGGAACAGGAACCGCAGGAGGGGTAAAAGATAAAGCACGACAGAGGCGAGAGGAAGGATGTTGCGTGGTCCTTGCAAGATAGCGAAGACAGTAGCGATCACGGCGGTCCTGGAGAGACAGGAAGCCAGTGTCAACATACAAGCTAAGGATGGGAGTCGAATGAAAGGCACCAGAACTGAGGCGCAACCCAGTATGGTGCAAAGCATCAAGACGGCGAAGAGTAGGAGAAGCAGACGAGTAAGCAGGGCAACCATAATCGAACTTAGACAGGACGAGAGAGGAATGTAAAGCAAGGAGAGTGCGCCTATCTGCCCCCCAAGAAGTATGGGACAAGAACCGAAGGAGGGTAAGGGCCTTAGAGCACTCAACACGGAGGTAAGAGATATGGGGAGACCACGACAAACGAGTGTCGAGGAATAACCCCAAAAGCTTCGCGGAATCTTTGTATTCAAGGGGATGACCATAAAGTGACAGAGACGCAAGAACAACCCGTTTCTGCGTAAAAGTCATGGCACAAGTCTTGGAAGTAGAGAACTTGAAGCCATGACCTGTGGCCCAAGACGACACGGCATCAATTGCAAGTTGAAGCCGGCGTTGAAGGAGAGGCGAATCATCACCCTGACAACAAAGGGTAAGATCATCGACATAGAGAGCGGAGAAGACACCAGAAGGAAGAGAGGAAAGAAGACCATTGAGGGCAACCAGAAAAATAGTGCTCAGAACACTACCCTGGGGCACACCTTTTTATTGCTGAAAAGAGGGAGAGAGAGCGGTACCAAGGCGCACCCGAAAGGAACGACGAGAGAGGAAGCTGCGGAGAAAGAGAGGGAGATGACCACAAAGGCCAAAAGAATGAAGTTGAGATAGGATATGATAACGCCAAGTGGTGTCGTAAGCCTTTTCTAGGTCAAAAAGGACGGCAACAACGGAGGTCTTTGCAGCAAAAGCAGTACGAATATAGACCTCCAAGTTCACCAGGACATCTGTCGTGCTGCGGCACTTCCGGAAACCAAATTGAGAAGGGGAGAGGTGATGGTGTTCCAGGAACCACATCAGACGAACGTTAACCATACGTTCAAAGAGTTTGCAGACACAACTTGTGAGAGCAATAGGGCGAAAGTCCTTAGGGGAAGTACCCAGAGACCCCGGTTTGCGAACAGGGAGGACAACGGCATCGAGCCAGTCCTCGGGGACTGACGACGACTCCCAGATCCGATTATACAGACTCAGTAAATACTGAGACGTGCTCGGAGGGAGATGGCGAAGCATCTCATAATGAATACCATCGGAGCCCGCCACCGTAGAACCGCAGAGGGCCAGGGCAGAACGAAGTTCAGAGAGAGAAGGGATCATTATAGGGAAGCTGAAGATGAGTGCAGAAATCTAAAGGACGAGACTCAAGGACAGGTTTACGAAGAAGGAAAGATTGGGGAAGATGAAGACCAGAGCTAACAGAAGAAAAATGGGAACCCAGTTCGGAAGCGACCTGCAACGGGTCCGCCACAAGAGTATCATGGAGGTGAAGGACCGGTGAAACATCGGGAACGAACTTACCCGCTATCTTGCGGATACGCTTCCAGATCTGGGCCAGAGGGGTTTCGGACGTAATTGTTGAGACATAAGATGCCCAACATTCACGTTTAGCTGTACGGATGGCCCTACGGACCACCGCACTCGCTTTCCGAAAGAAAAGAAAAGAATCGGTCGTCTGCCTACGGCGGTGCCTCTTCCAGGCTGCACGCTTACAACGGACAGCCCGAGCACGGTCCGCATTCCACCAGGGAACGCACTTCCGCGGACCCCGAGAGGAAGAGCGAGGAATAGAGCGGAGGGCAGCGTTGAAGACAGTGTCATGAAAAAGGAGGAGAGCGCGAGAGAGAGGCAGAAGGGAGAGGTCAGAGAGAGCAGCACTGAGGGTAAATAGGGTCCAGTCTGCCTTAGCAAACTGCTACCTAGGGAAAGAGAGAAGGGCGAAAAGAGAAAAAGGAAATAAGGATGGGGAAATGATCACTTCCATGGAGGTCATCAAGAACCTGCCACGTGAAATCTAAGTAAAGAGAAGAAGAGCAGAGAGAAAGATCAAGACAAGAAAGGGTGCGAGTCCGAGAGTCCAAATGAGTGGACTCACCAGAATTCAGAAGACAGGGAAGAAGAGAGGAGAAACGGCTCAAGGAGGCGACCCCGGGTATTCGTCAGAACGTCACCCCAAAGAGAATGACGACAATTGAAGTCACCCAGCAGGAGCACAGGCTCCGGCAAGGAGTCTAGGAGGTGTTTCAAATCAGGAAGAGAGAGCGGGACACTCGGGGGGGAGATAAATGGAACAAACTGTGTATCATTTCCCCACAAAGATACGAGCAGCAGAACAATGGAGAGGCGAAGGAAAAAGTAAAGGAACAAAGGGAACATCAGCCCGAATCAAGAGAGCCGAAGAATTAGAAGGCCCAGCAATGGCTGGGGGGGGGGGGGGGGAGAGAAAGGAATAGCCACGAAAACGACCAGGACGAGCACCAAGCATTGGCTCCTGGAGACAGACACAAAGGGGCGAAAACCGCGAAATCAGAAGTTGGAGTTCGAGGAAATTGGCGTAATAACCTCGAACGTTTCATTGAAGAATGGACAACGACGAGAAGAGAAAGGACAAAAACAGAGAACAAGGAAGAAACAAAGGCGAAAGAGCAACAGAGCACGTTAAAGAATATCAGGGTCGGGATCAGGGTCAGCAAAGTCAGGGTTAGGGGGCATGGGTAAACTGAGCAAAGACGGAGGGAAGGAAACGGGAGAACAGATCAGAGGTGGGCGGGCAGGGTCAGGAGGAGGAAGAGGAGACGACAACGGAGAGGAGCAGTCAAGGACAGCAGCAGGAAGAGGGGGAGTAGAAAGAGGGGAGCGCACCCCAGCAAGAGCAGCAACCGAAAGGGAAGCAGGGGCCAAAGAAACCTCCATAGCAGGAACATGGGGCGCAAGCACTGAAACGGGAGGGGAAGGAGCAACGGACCCAGGAGGAGGAGCTGAGGAAGAAAGCGAAGCCTTCTTACCCGCCGGGGAAGAGGGAGGAGAGGAGCCAGGCTTACGCTTCTGACTTGAAGAGACCGGTGTCCCAGCAACTACGTACCGGGCAACGGATTCCTGTGTCTCAACAGAAGCCGAACGAGAGCACACACGACGGCCGTTAGGAGAGCGATGGACATCCGCCCGCACCGACAGGCGGTGGGGAGAGCCGATAGATGAAGAGGATGGGAAGGAGGATCGGAGGGGGACGAGGGAGACACAGAAGACACGACAGACCGGGTAGAAGGAAGGGGAACCCCAGACAGAGGACCAGGAGGAGAATCCTTCGGGAGAGAACCCAAAGGAACAGAGGAGGGGGCAGTGGGCGCATCAGGGTCCAAGGCCCGGAAACGGTTGTGAGTCTGAGGAAGGCTGGAAGGACGAGGAGAGGAAGAGCGCAACACGCGAGCATAAGAGATATTAGCATAAGGCGGGAGCCGGCAAACCTGGCGCCTCTCCTCAGGAAAAGATAAACGCTCCCAGTGCTTCAAGTTGAGGACGGCTGCCTCAAGCTTCTAATGGACACACGCACGGGAGAAGGTAGGATGGGCCTCACCGCAGTTGAGGCAACGAGCCTGGGGAGAAGTGCACTCCGACTTAGTGACCTTCGCCACCACACAAAGGACAGAGAGACAGTCCCGGAGCAGCGGAGGGCACCATGCCCAAACCTCCAGCACTTGTTGCAGAGCCGAGGAGAAGGAATGTACTCCTGGACAGAGCACCTGGCACCAGCAAGAATGACAGGGTGGAAGGGTCCTACCATCAAAGGTAATCTTCACAACCCGGAGGGGTTGACGGCGACTACAACGAGGGGGACGAGTAAACGTGTCCACCTGGAGAATAGAATGGCCCTGGGCAGCGAGGATATGTCTAATATCGTCGTGGCAGTCGCGCAGGTCCCGAACACCGGTCGCAACATGGGGCGGGAGCAAAATAGTGCCAACACTGGCATTCAACTGAGCGTTCTTAGAGACCCGAACGGGGGTCTCGCCAAGGTAGGACAAGGCAGCCAAGCGGGAAGCAGCATCCTGAGAAGGAGCAGCAACGACACGTGTACCGAGACGAGTGGGGTTGAAAGTAATGGAGGCATCTACGGAATCAATGAGATGTCGATGGAGGGAGAAATCGTCAGGAGGCGCAGAATCAAGAGGGAGGAGATCAAAATATTTGGCCCACGAAGCGGGACCAAACAAGGCTTGATAGGTAGCAGAACTGGAAGGAATCGAGCGAGGGCGGCCGTGACGAGGACGGCGGTGAGAACCCCCAGAGAGAGAGGGGGTTAAAAGGCGCAGTAGTTACAACTAGAGAAAGAGCCGCGCCAGGGGACGAGGTAGTCACCACTGGGGGCTTGGGGCTCGACCCAACCACAGAGGGAGGGAGGGAGGGGAGTCAGGGGAAGGAGTCAGAGGCCAAAGGAGGAGCAAGGTCGGGGCCCAATGCAGCGGAGGCTACAGAGCCCGGTCTTCCAATACGGACCGACTCGGGGGCTTGGTCGCCCACCCCACGAGCCTGAGAAGGTAAACCAGAAGCAGCCGAAACAGGGGTTATCATCTTGACGAAAAGAAGAATTCATTCACGAATGTGCCCCCACACCCACCATGGAGCCACAATTAGAGGCAGGACACCCAACAAGAAGCTATCGCCGATCTTGTCGGGGCCTCCTAGGGGTGCGTCGTGAGTATACGCCCCACAAACGCCACCTTAAGAAACACAGTCCGTCGAGATCGGGTTCAGTGACGAAAGTGGGATTGACAATAAAAGGTTCCCCTCGCTCTCGACGTCGGGTACTACAGTTCTACGGGTGCAAGAGTATGCCTCCTCAAGCACCCGGGCGTCAAAATAGAAGTAGTCCAAGGGAAGAACCAGAACGAGCAAAAGGTCGGCAGGAAACGGCAAGCAGATAGGAGAAGAGGGGGGAGAAAAACGAAACAGAAGGAAAAGATGCCCAGCAGAATTGGAGAGGACGGCAGCAGGAGCACAAGGCTAGAAAAAGGACAGAGGACTGTCCCAAGGAGCATCACACTCCAGCAGCCGCCCACTAAGCCCCCACACGGCGACAACGAGCTGAGCGGGGAGGGGGCCATGCCTCCGTAAGAAAATGCTCTGACACCCTATCATTTTACCCTGCACGTGAAGTGGAGGAGGAAAGGGCGGGGGGAAGTGGGGCGGGGGGTGCTGGGTACGGTTAGATATTTTAACCAACTAAATTTACAGGAACTTTCCCAAAGTTCGAAAACTATGAGCAGCCTTCTGCTATATTAGCAGCAGCCCGTCCTCCAAACAGACCCAAAAGTGATCCCATGCACCCGCCAATTCTGTTTTATGAATGGAAAAACGGGTTTTCACAGAACTCAAAACTAATTGTTGGAACACTTCAGCAAAGTGTTTCACCGACTAATTTTGTTCGAACCACAACGCTGTAAATGCTTCACCCACGTACTGCAAATAAAAATAATCGCTAACAGAACAAAAACGGGTAACCTAACAGATGTATATATATGCACAATATGCTAGAAATATTATAATTTAAATTTGAGAATTCCGGTCTTGAATGAAGCTTTAAAATTTTAATGCATCTGTGGGGTCGACCACTGGATGTAATGGAGTAGTTGATGACAGGTAGATTAGCAGACAAAGCCTAAAAGGGTTTAAGGTTCATAAATCCATGTTCCACACGCAATAACTAACGTTTTGACAATCGGAGTCCACATAATCGGATGCAGCGGCTCCGAATGTTCTTTGACTTGGTTTTAAAGATTTTAACTTCTAACTATAGGTAGATTCTTGATTATATGCAACTACTCATTCACGTGTCTAACCTTAGATTTGAACCATCCAGCGAGCCCAAGGTTTTTTATCTTCTAATATTCCAATCTAATAGCATTTGCAGAGTCATTTGGCTCGACATTTATAGTTTAATGTTGTCTTGTTAAAGCTTTAATCATACCTTTATTTATCTAGTCTGGAAGTTGGAACCTTGTCAACCTCAACTTTTCCTGGATAACTTATATATGCGCCCCAGAGTAGTGCCATTAACCCCCCCCCCCCCCCTCCTAGGAGTATTATCATTGATGTATGAAAATGCATTAGTTTCGACTTCTACATTACCGAATCCATCTCTATCGCAACAGCCATTTGTCTTGTGGTGTACGTAAATCATGGTGGTTGTCGCTAACGTTCGTGTGGAAAGACAGTCGTGCAGCAGGCATGGTAAGCCACTCGTGACTTGCCATGGTTACTCTTCCCTCATCAGTCTTGCATGTGACTGTATTTAAGTGGCTTAGCCGCTGAACTGGGGGATAGGGGGATTCAAATGTCCTGTGTGATGTATGGTTGAGCTTTTGCCTAGAGTTGTCGACCATCCTGCTTCCAGCGTGCGCGCGCACAAGATGCCTACACTTGTCCCGTTGGCTCGGTTCGGAGGAAAGGTGATTGTCTGCAAAATGAACTTGACACGCTTCAAAACTCCACCCACTAAGGTGGGGATACAGCACTTCTAAAGATTTGTTTTAAAGCCTGCGTCTGGTAGTGTGCCAAAAGTGCTGTTAGTTCCTGTACACTGCCGTCTATACCATATCTTCAGCAAAGAACTGTTAATTATTCTATTGGTATTGTGGAGTCTTATTTGTGGACCAACCAACATGTGGATGGTCACAGGAATTCATTACCAATTCACTCTTGCAAATCAATAAATTGCAAATACAGTAGTTTGAAAATTAAAAAAATTAATATTTGGAATTTGTTTAAACAGTAAGTTGAGGGTCTTCGGATAGGTTAGGTGGGCAGGAAATTGTTTCAAAACGGTATGAAAAACGTTAATGGAAAGTTTCCTTTTCTAAGCTTGCCGAGTAAGCCGGACGACTCAAATGGAACAGTACGTCAGAGTCGATTTCATTTAAAAGTACGACCAAATTTGACCATAGCGCGAATAAGAGTCAAAAGTGACGTTATTTTTAAGAGGACTGGTTGCAATACCATATATTCACGGTCAGTAGAGTTTAATAAAGTCTTATTATAGTCGTAAGTCTTAGGGCGCTACTAGCTAGAGAACCATTGCATGTCGGTCATAAATGGACGTATCAACAGATTTTGTAACGAAATGGAAAACTTCATGCTCACCTTTGTACTACGGATCCATTAAAAAGAAATGGAAACTTAAACACGTTAGATATAAAAGCAGAGAAATTGATGTAACGATGACCAGATTAAGGCTGGGACACGCCTAACTGGAAGCACAGGCCAGTTTGGCGTGTGCTTCTCTTCTTAAGACATTAACGAACTCTGCATCCACTGTTGTGCCCGAAACAATCCAACACCATCTCCTTCAGTCTCTGCCATCAGTGCCAGAGTACATTTCAAACCAGTATTTATCGCAATTAAAATACCCTTTACCATAGTGCATATTACGAGGTGACCTCTCGTTACAGGGAAAATAAGTAAAAGCATTGGCTAAATATCTCCAGTCGACCAACAAATTGGGTCACATCTGACCCGTGCCAAATTTATACTTGGCGCCACCAAGAGTTTAACACAGGAAACAAATGCCTTGTCACTACACCATGAACCGGCTGACGCCATAAACACGACATACCGCCGTACGGTGTGGCAAGTCTCCCTCTAACATACCTCTGATTTAGTATCCGCTCCTCTATCTACACCAAAGCGCAATAAACTCTAACTTTCATTCTCAACATGAACGCGTCTCAACATTTATACTGGTGCAGTCATTGGGAGGATAAACCCTTCATGCAAATGCACCTACTATATAGTAGTATTTGGAGAGGCCTGGACAATCTAGCTCCAGGGGACGAATTTCGCCAGACCTGTTAAGTGTTTTGCAATGAAAGGTTGCAAGAATAGTTACGAAATATAGTTAAAAACCCACTTCTGTATTTGTGACTTGTGTAAAGATGGTCTTTCGCGCCCTTGAGTGCTTTGTCAAGGTCTGAGTATGTGGTTAGGGCGAGACTTGCATTTCTAAGACAAATCCGGCTGCTATCCTATATAGATTCGGCTACTTGGCACAAAATGTTCAAAGTAGCACGGCATGAATAGGCCGTAAATAGCTTTTTAGAGCAAATGCCAATTGCTGATACTAGATCTGTGAACGGATGGGGGGTGGGGGAGAGGTCTTCATGGTGGACTTCAGCCTCGGAGGGCCGGCTGTACCAGTTAGGGGGAGCTGGTGGGTTACTGTAGACCTCCTACGTCTTCAGTTTTGTCTGGCTACACAGAGCAGTTTTGTGGGAGATCAAAAACTTCCATAAGTAGGTCTTCTACCGAGTAGGTGTCGCATTTTTTTGCTGCAACGATGGAATTTCAAAGATTTTTGTCTGAAGAGTCTGCAACATCAGGGTTGCCAGAGTAGAATTGCTGAAAGGCGAACAGTCAAAGTGGCAAATTTGTAACAAAAGTAGCTAAATGTTTATTTTCAAATGATAGCTTACAAAGATAGCTTACCAACATTAATATTTTACTTAACATTTTTAAATTTTGCTAGAAAATATCCATTAATTTAGTTATATTAAGGACCTGCCCGAAACCCTACGTGTTAGTGGCTTGACAAAAATAAAAAAATCTGCCATTCTCTAGTAAACCCAATGTACCTTATTGTGTATAAACAGTTTGCTGTATGAAGCTTAATGGGATATAGTCCTACCTAGTTTTCAGTTGATTATTAAAATCTTCGTATGCCTCCAAAACCGTTATTGCATATTGCAGACTATTTTGCAGACATGGGCGATTCAAATGACTAAAATTTTCTCTAAAGATTGATGTCAAAAGCTAAAGTACACTAAAAATTGATTATTTTAATTTATCGTAAATGTTACTCTCGTAAATACTAGTTCAACAAGGGCATTATTGATTGGTAAGCTATACAGTACCAATGTAAACTCGGTGAGGTTAGTATGGGATCCCCCGCAGCGTTCTTGCCAGTTATTTCCTTGGTCCAAAATGACGATCCAGATGTTGGAATTTGTCCCTCACAAATGTTGGGCCAATTAATGGTTAACAGTAGGCTCAACCTGCTTTAAATTTAAAAGCTTGGTACTAGCTGATCACCCTAACAAGTTTTGGTGACTGTGTGAGGGGGGGGGGGGGGGGCTAAGACATGTGCCAAGTGAAAGATTTTTCACCTTTTTGAAAGTTTCAGCATTACTTGGAATACGAAAAAGCAGCTCTGCAAGCTTTCACTAAAAAAAATAATTATAGAATCTTGAATATTTTGAAACTTTTCCTGGGGTTATAAGACTTAGTGGTTAGGAGTGTTGAAAATTCGTTACCAAAGTCCACTTTCTCTAGAGGGGGGGAAGGGGGGGGGTTCTGCAGTGTGTAGGCCGGGGTGATCAGTTGGGAGCCAATCTTTGGTACAGCTGGTAGGGTCGTAGTCTGCATCTGGCTTACCAGCCCGTCCTCCAAACAAAGATCCAAAAGTGATTCCATGCACCTGCCAAACCCCCCTGTTTATGAATGAAAAGCGGTTTACACACGACTCACAACTGCTGACGTTCGAACATATCCGGAACAAGTGCTTCACTGACGAATTTTGTTAAAATCACAACGCTATAAATGCTTCACCCACGTACTACAAATACAAATAATCGCCAACAGAACCTAAACACCTAACCTATCTATCCTATGACTATATATACACTATGCTATTATATTATATTATTAATTTATACTTGAGAATTCCCGTTTTGACTGAACAGCATGTTAAGATTTATGAATGCGTCTGTGGGGTTGACCGCTGAATGTAATGCACTAGAGTCGAGGACGGGTTGGGCTTACTGAAGGCTCGAACTGGTCAGGACTAAACTCGCAGCGACTTGCCTCTTGGTGGACGGCGGCGTTGGAGGGGGGAGGGAGGCTTCGCTTCTTGATCGGTTCTCCTTGACGGGTGATTGATCTGTCCCCTCCCGCTCCGCAGCCATTTGCCGCAATTGGGCCGCCGCCTTTTCATAGTTTCTCCCGCGGACGAGCCTGGATGGAATTTTGGCTTCTGCTATGGTGGTGGTGCCACATTAGGCGCTTCTACCTAATCTGCACAATAAAATGAACTAAAGAGGGTGGCGGCGGCGTGGTGTTCTCCAGTTCACGCCTTGGTGTTGGTACAGTCCTTATAGTTCAGTACTGGATCATGAGTTGCACTTGGCAGATTGTTCTGGATACTTGAAGTGCTCATAGCTGAAGCATTCTCGCGTTGTAGACTCCGTGGCGATCTGGTTTGGGGAAGAGATTCCAAAGCACTCGAAACCGTTCTTCACTGCTTCCTGGGTCTGCTCTGTTTCGAAGATCATCGTAGATGGTGACAGTTTTGATGTAGTTGTCTTTCAGAGTAAAGTTTTCTTCATACACTTGCCACACTGTCGGGTACCTCGCCCGCTAACTAGCGTTTCAGCCTATTCACTTTTTTTTTTTTTTTTGTGTCCCGGCAATGATTTGTCTGGGTGGAATCGGCGAGAGGTTCGCCTCCAGTAGTGGGACCTGGCGTTCCGGTTCCAGGATCGTCTTTAGGTCCGCTTTTGTTGCCACAATTAGTGGCCTCATAACCATGCTTATGGACATCAACTGACCCTTCTGACGTATCCTTGTCAATGGCTGCTGCAATTTCGCGCTCATGGCGCTTGTAGACTGAGTAGTCGCACTTTCACTGTCATGTTCTTTGGCAATGACGGTCTGTTACCCTGGGTCCAGCCCTCTTGTTGTTCCTGACCTAATCAGGTCACCTCTATTCTCGACTACCGATGCACCAGTAGTGATGCCTTTTATGGTGTTATGGCAAAGTGTCCTTTGTCCTGATCCTGAGAACTAGTTAATAGAAGTGTTCATCTGGATGTTATCCCTCGTAACTCCTCCATACCCCCAAGGAGTGGCTATTGGGACGGCTTACATTCGTCCATTTATTCATTACTTGTATTAATTAGCTTAGGTTTAAAATTATTAACCTTGGGGTAGAGGCACTATGGGCTCACCATAGCCAGTGTTACTTTGAGCTTTTTGTTTGGGTTTCAATGGGTCTCAACCCGACCACGTGTTCCAGGCAGATGCCCTTAATCTCTCTTATTCTACTCTATCCCAAGCGGGCGTAAGGCGTTAATGGGTTTTTAACTGCCTTAGCTACACCGCCCTAATTTGATCAGCTACTTTTTGTGTTTTGTCCCTCAGGGATTTGTTTCTTTTCCAGGCAATCATCGGAGGTTTGTGTGGGAATCTGTTCCAGTTCGGGTGTTCATTGGAACGTTCCTCCATCCATTCCCACAGTGTGTCCATCGATGTTCTAAGGGGTTGTTCTAGGCCTTGAAAGAAGGTAGAAACTAGTATGTCTCTATCATCATCTTTGTCCGGCTTACTTGTTAAGGCCTGTTCCCTCGTAATGGATTCCAATTTTTTCTGTTTTTTCCAGTGTTCTTGCAGGGTAATCCCTGTCCCTGAAAAAATTCCACAGGTCTTCTAATTGAGTTTTTAGTTTCCTCCGAGCTGTTTATTCTCTTGAGGCGTAGACCTAACGAGTAGGGAAGTGATTCTTTTAATTTCCTTGGATGGCCTGAGTCATAATGGAGATACATGTGTAAATTTGTTGGTTTATAGTATGCTTTCGTCTCTAGACGGCGGGTTACTGGGTCTATGTATATCGTAGTATCCAGGAAATTCAGTTCGCTAATATTTTTCTCTAGCGTGAATTTCAGGTTTGGGTGTACTGTATTTGCCCACCCAAAGAAACCATCTAGATCATCCATATTTCCAACCATTATTCCAAAGATATCATCAATGTACCGGAAGTATAGGTCCGGTCCATTCCCTAAGCTCCTCCTCTTTGATTCGAATACTTAGTGTACGAATATTTCTGCAATCGCTACACTACTGGATGCTCCTATAGCCGTACCTTTTATTTGTCTATAGGTTCTGTCTCCGAATGCTAGGATTGTGTCCCTCATTACATGAAGAATAGCTTCCATAAGGAGTTCTTTCGAGGGAGGTTTAAATATCCCTGCTTTCCGTAGCTCCCTACCCACTTTGTATGCATTTCTATCAAAGAAATCTGCCACCAACATGGCCGCTTCTCTCTGAGGTATACTTGGGTAGAGGGAAACTATGTCTAGGGAGAATAAAATAGCTCCCTCAGGAACCGGGCCTCGTTCTTCATTCGTTTTGTTTAATCTCAGAAGGTTAGTTGTATCTTTGTCTCTCCTTCAGGAGGGGTAGAAGAGGGTTTAGTAGAGCTGTACATATTTTGTCTACTGGTTTCGTAGGTGCTCTACAGCCGCTTAGTACCGGGCGGCCTGGCCAGGTCCCAGTCTCTAAGTCTACTCCTTTATGTATCTTAGGGAGTAGGTAGAGGTTCGGTATTTCCGACTCGAAGGCTAGAAAAATGTCTCTAGTAGGGACTCTCATGAGGCCTTTCACTCCTCCGTTATTGTAGAGTGCTAGAATTAGATTTACTTCTTTTTTGGGCGTTCAGTAACGCTGTTTGCCCATTCATTATGGGTTTATAGGTCTGGGTATCGTTCAAATGTCTCCCCATCTCTTTTTCGTAGTTCCCCTTTTCCCACAGGACTACCGAGCCACCTTTGTCTGCTTGCTTTATGACCACATCCCTTCTGTCAGAGGTTTTTAAGTGCTAGACGGTGTTCTTTTATAAGGTTATAGGGACGCCGAATAAGCACCTGGGATTTGAGTGAGTTCGTCAGAAGGTCTAACTGATCACTAAGGCCATTTAGTTTAAAGGTGTTCTGATGTGTCACTTGTGGTGGGTTCATGTACTTCCATGAGAGTTTTGGGTTCGGTGTTTTTCCTGTACCCTGCAGTAGTTGTATCTGTTTGTAAAATTGTGGTTTGGAGTGTAGACCACGTGTTGTTTATGAGGTTACCTAGTGTAGCTAGTGTCCTATAATGGCCAAGCGTTTATGCCTGGGTGGGGGACCTGGCACAAAGGAAAGTCCCTTGCCCAGAAGGTCCCACTCGTTCCCGGAGATTTTCACCTCCGAGACTACCGAGCTCCTGATTCGTTCCTGTTTCCTTTTATTTTCCAGTTTTTCCCGTTTCTTTGTTTCCCTCCATCTTTCCACCCTTTGTCTTGCCCTGTTTTTTGGCTGGGGTGTACTAGATCTCTGGGGTGACTTGCTAGTGTTTGTCAGGGGAGTAGGGACTCTTGTTTCCCCTCTTGGTAGGGTAGGGGTTTTTTTCTGAGTTTCACTAGGCCGCCCCCTGCTCTGTGAGCGGTTTTTCTTGTATGTGTTGTTTCCTTTCTTATCTGTGTTTTGCTGTTTACCCTCCTTGTATGTAGGGTTCGGTTTTTTGTTAGTTTTTTGTATGCTGGTATCCCTGCGTTTGTTTCCCTTGTTTATGGGTGTTTTTGGGATTTGTTTGTTTCCCGTAGATGTCTAGACCCTGTTTTGTTTGTGTTTGGGGTGTAGAGTCTGTCATTTGGGTTCTGGATAGGTAGGGGTTTAGTAAGGGAAGCATCCGAGTCGGGTGTCATGTCCCATACTGATACTTTAGGGTAACCCTCTTCAATTAATCTTCCCTTAGGGGCTATTATGGTGAATATTTCCTCCCTTAAGTCATCATAAGTGTTCTTTTTAGGGGGTGTTTTAAATTCGTCATATGTCATTATTTTCTTGTTTGCCCTTATTAGTTTACCCTCGAAAGGTTGAATGTTGCATGTTGTTTTCGTCCGTCTGTTGTAGGCGGTCCAAAGCACAGCTCCTATCCTATCTGGGTTGTAGCCCTCTCCCCTCATGCATTCTACTAGTAATTCAATCTTAGCGTGCTCCCTAGCTATGGATCCTTTCAGCAGCAGGGTATAGATTGCTGCTGATTCCCTAGCATGTTTCTCGTAAAAGTCTTCTAGATAGGATTCCGAACCTGGTGGAATCGGTAAGTCTGTCGAGAAGAAGGGAAAGGTGGGGGCTTGGGTGAGGAAGGCTGGGGTCTTATTTAAGTTAGCAGTCCACTGTAATTGTCTCGGTCTTTCTTTCAAGTGGTCAAGGGTTGAAAAAAATCTTTTGATCATGTCTGCTGCCTCAAGGTCGTCTTCTGCCAGTTCTACTTTTGTGTAATTCCTTTCACTGGTAAAGATTTCCCTAATCATGTTTGTAATGTTAATAATTTAACAATAATTATCCTTGTAAGTGAATTTGTCTGCGAAAGTATCTGGTATTTATTAGAACCCCTTGTTATTCTAGTTCTAATTACTTTCATAAATTGTTTACTCCTTACTATCAATCCTATGATCCAATTTTCCAACATTGGTTTGATACAACATTACATAACCATAATTAAACATGGCTTTTGTCTTCAATTCTGGTCTCAAGTTTTCGCCCTGTTTCGGCAACAAACTTAGCTGCAGGTTTTAAAATGTGATAGAAATCCGGAAGGCGATTGTATATTATCTCTTGCTCTATTCTTACAAACGCTCTCAAAAATTGTATTGGGGTAATTGAAAAGGGCTTGTATCAAATACATTGACCCTCTTAATAAGAGGGCTATATCGTAATCTCGGCTATTTTCTTACCGGGATTATAAGTGCTTTATTGTGAGCTTTATCGATGAAAAAAATGGATAACCTAAATACAAATATTAAGTTCGCGTTCTAGGCAAGACTGGTCACAAATCTTTCACGCTCTTAAATAAGCAGTGTACTCGCTGGTCTTTAAGACTTAGAATCAGTCGGTACTTTTTTTTGGGGTGGGGGGGACAAAAGTGAGTATGTTGATCAAACCGCGCACTAGAAATTTGAGTCGAAGACGTTGAAATGATCGTTACTTCTACCTACAATGCAGTCTTATTAACTTTCTCCATGGTTAAGTTTTAAATAATGGTCCACTGGCTTAAGAGCATTCTACTCTAATTCTCGAAATTGTCAAATATAGCAAAAACAGACATCCTTGAATAATGTTCTGGAACCTTTCCGTCAATTATTTGTGGGTGAATTGGGAAGAAAAGTCAGAAGTTACTGTTGAATAACTTAATATTCCTAAGTTATTTTGAAGCGCTTTTAAGCAAGGAACAACGTATCTAAGAAGGCAGCCTTCCTTGTGCATTTTTAGAGCTACCATATAGATGTAAGGCATCTCGGGCAGCTTAGCAGAAATCGGAATGTTAAATCATTCCCAACACTAAAGTCTAACCTCTTGCTGATCTTCCCGATTCAAATCAATTGAATTTTACTTGTAATTGGGATATGCTGGGGGGGGGGGAGGGATTAATCATACACTATACACTATCATCGCAGCAAATTTTCCTCATATAATTTATATTCATAATGTCACTAACTACCCTTTTCTGCTTTCATAAAACTTCGCATATTTTCAGACTAAAGCTTTATTTTACAAGTTTTTTTGGTAAACACAGCCATAAAAACAATCGGCATTAACATTGGTAAAAAACGCATGAACAGAATTTGAGAACAGTATAACACGCCTATATAAAAAAGGTCGTATAATACTCAATGGAAACATAAGCATGGGTAAACCAGTCATAAAGCCCCAGAGCACTATAAACCAACACTAACAAGGCAAGAAACACTTAAACAAAAAATAAGAACAATATAACATCACACAAAGAAAAGCTGTACAGTACACAAAATGAAAACATTAACACGGTCTGCCGGTTCCCTGTGGTCCGGTATTCTAAGAGCAAAAGACACAAATATGCTGAAACTTGTAATATGGCTTTTTTAATGCATAGTACAGAAAAGATAATGCAATAAACCCTACAAAGCAAACTCAAAATACAGCACAAACCACCAAAAGTCGGAAAAACTACTTATAATACGGAAACATGCACAACCATTTCCCACAGCACATAAAAAGATAAATAAACAAACACAAAGAACCACACATACAATTAATCACAATTCATCTGGCAATAAACGACGAGGGTACTTCCTCCTGTAGGCATCCCACAGAGCCCACTCCTACGCGGAAACGTGACTACGCGATCGCCGTGGTCGATACATGTAATTGGGAGTATCCAGCACGGCGCCCTTCACCACGGGGGGTGGAATACAGGGCTGCGGCTGCGCAGAAACAAAACCATAAACAAAAGTACGCGTGTGTATACACTTATCCATGTTGTAAATGTGTAACACTCCCTTGGGACACAACAAAAAAGGTCTGTAATCTTCCAGCCCGGAAAGTCCTTCGTACAACGTATTTTCTTCCCTGAGCCTATCTTAGAGGTACTCATGCCGGCGAGTCTACTTTTCTAGGTAAATCGTGGGACAGTCCTCCACAGTATAAAGTGTCAAAACATTACCTCGAAACTTATCACACATGCAGCTTGGCTTCTTGTGAAAGCTTAGTCTAACAAGCCCTAAGTTGGATGACAGACTGACAGTAATTTCATCTAGTAAAAAAAAAAAACTGGGCAACCTTGGGATACGTCGGTCCAATCACAAATAGCTCTGGTTACCACAGACAATTTAGTCTCCACTAAATAGGCCCTACTTACTACTTGCTAATAGTAGTGTTCAGGACTGCCCTTGATAATCACTTCAGGTGAACTGCCTCGTGTCCAATTTACCTCCCGCATCACTTCTGAGGAATAAAAAAATGTATAGTGAGAAGGAAACTGTTCAGATCACGGCTTTGTACTGGGAAACAGGCAATGGAGGGAGGGGAGGAGGTTCTGGTGCGCACTATAGATGGCATCGACACTCACTCACTCACTCGCTCACTCACTCACTCACTCGGTATTTATTATAATGCCAAAAAGAATGATTGATTTTTTTTTTAAAACCTTGTTTCTCTGTTTGCTGCATCGGGAACCCTTTACTTTCCCCAGATAACCAAATAGAAGCTGCCTGTGGGCCACATGTTAGGGATCTTTGCTTTCTCCTCCTGCCTGTCTTCACAATGCTGGTCCAGATATGGACTGGTGTACTAGTGAGACGGGTAAGATTGAGGACAGAATTTAACTTTTAATACCTAATCTCCGGAACAGGTTCGGTGTGTTAGGACAAGTTTATATTTGAGGTGCGACAGGAATGCCAGTTGGTACAATGGAAAAAAAACGATATAAAGTTCAAAACTAGAGAATACTTGTTATTTACAATAATATACTTAGGGATACTCTCCCCCCCCCCCCCTCCTGGTAATCTCGAGGTACTAGTCCTTGGGGCCAATCGTCCCTAGCGGTTCCTCGTTGATTGGGAATCGTAGACTTGCGTTGACGAACCATCTCTGTGCGCTCCAGCGACTTCAAGGCTCCGAGTATGGCATTTTCCCGGTTCACGCAAGGCCCTCACCCGCAAGGGTTCTGCAAAGGCTTCTTATTAATGCCTGCAGACTAGTGGGTCCCTGGCACAAAGACCAAGTTGTCAGTGAAGGCCAGTGTAGAGATCCTCTTGTTCCTTAACTTCACCCCTGCACAGTCCTTCTTGGCCTCTGTAATTGCCTTGTCGATCATTAGACTGAAGGGGGATACGGGGTCGCCCTGTTCCACGTCACGTGTGATCAGGATTGCCTGATTTCTGACTGATGACCGTCGAGGCCTCATCGTATCCCGACATGATGCATGTCCTCAAAGGCTCTGGCATACACTACACGGCGTTGGAAATGGCTGGATGGATGACGCCATCAAACACCTTCTCCATATCCAGGAACGCGAGGTGCGTGCAGTGACGCAACGCCCAAGCTATAGCCAGTAGGGCGTCCAGCAGGTTTTCTGAAGATTCCATCAGTTGGCAGGAATGCCTCTTCTAATGCTTAACGATGCGGACGTCCTTGGAGAATCTGCTTCCCAATAGCTTACCACGATGGTGTGGCTACTTCGTCAGTTATGGGGCAATAGTTTGAGTTCAGAGGGGTTGAGGATCTTTGGGATCAGCACTTGGTTATGTGAAGTGGTGGGGCAGGGAGGGGGTGGGGGGCAAGAACGAACCTAAGAGCCACTAGTATTACTGCTTCATTAGGATTTATGGACTTGACAACAGGTTGATCGTAAATGAAGTATTTAAGATAAATTTGTCTTCATATACGGGTTTGCATCGCTTATCGTCTGTATAATGAATTTTTACCATTAAACGGAAAGTTCTTAAATGGGCCATAATAGTTCAATTTCAAACTTTGACGATCTATATGAAAAGGGCTCCAACTGGTCCGTTTCAGCATTGCAGCCTAAATAGAAAAGGAGGAAAAAGCAACTTTATAAATAGACTAATTATATATTTTCAAAATTACTACACTAAATTTGGCAACTGATAAGCGTCATAGAAATATCACAATAGCATATAATAGATTTTCATTATCCTATATCTTAGTTTTACTAAACAGTTTTGTCCTCCCCAAAAATTACACAATGTTTAAATGTTCATAAAACCAATAAATGGACTAGAATAAAATAAATCATAATTGTAGACATAAACTATACATATAAGGTGTAAGTTTCATTTAAATAGAATAGTAGTAGTCGCCTTGTAGTTGTAAATTAATTACTAGAACAAAATGGTTTAAATATTGTCACCTGTAGCAGAGGTTGATAAAGATGTCTTTCGAAATTGCAACACCTACATATAGGCATGCGTTCAGTAAGGGTTATTTATTAACATCTTTTATTGATATCGTCAGATTAGGCAGAATTGTAATTTTGTCAGTCTTATTAAAGTGAGGATAATGCTGGTATTCACTGTCACACAAGGACAGGGATGGTTTTAAGTGATGCAGCTTCGAAGAAATTGTATTATTTCCTTAAAATGGACAAACAAATTTTGGATAAATTGTTAGGATGTCGCCAGAAAGTCAATGGAAGTTAGTTGGTGGTACAATAGGCTAGGAGGTTTAAAGTTTCTTTACTGTTTTACATTAAACAATAGTGTTCTAGTGAATGCATTAACGGTTTATCACAATTTACAATGTGAATATTCTGGTTGTGGTTCAGCGTTACTAACTTGCCAGATTTGTTTATAACCAGGTAGAATTCGTGTATAGAGTATCACATTGCCTGGTCCGGTTACTGTGGTGACCATACAAATACCTATTACAAAAGTTTTCATAGCTAATAATAATGCAGCTTTTAGAGGTCTTGTCATTTCTTTGGACTTCTAAATCTGAATTTCTTGTTTGTTTTTAAAAATTGCATTAGATAATCCAAAGTCATAGGCAATGCCTTCATTCCTGCAAGAATCATAGCCAATCGATCTAGTCATGTTTTCCAACTCCAACATGAGATGGGATCTACACAAATTATAAGTTATCATTGGGGGGAAAAATTACATTATATTAAAAGCTACTTCAGACATATTGCGATAGGTTATTTAAGGGCTGCAGAGAACTTTATCACTATCATTCCACCACCATTGAGCTTAAGGTACTCTGTGCCTAGATGTACTCAATAGCTCTGTCGTGCTTGCCCAGTTGTTCAATCTGTGTACTAGCCATGATCATTTCATTCCGTTTATATACTGCACTTCCACAATCTGTTCTACCAGTGCCTAACTGCAGAGCCATGAGTAAAGGCACAGGAATCGGTTGGTTTGAGATGTTGAAGCAAGGTGTGAAAGTTCCATAAGTCGCCTGATTAAATTTTTTAAATTTGTAATGAAAATATAACTCAAACGTACTATAAAACAAAATACAAACCTATTAGAATAGATTCGAAAATTTCGGACCCATCGCCGAAATGAGGACCGGCGATGGGTCCTCGGTGTGTCACCTTGGGAACTGATGTTGCAATGACACTAATAGGCACCTGCCATGAAGATGGGGTCAGCTTCAAGAGCCTTCCTCGGTTTGGTGGTGCGTCACATTGATTGCTGCATAAACTTGTTCATGTTAAAGTACCAATCGGGTATGTTATTGTCCCCTTACCACTTTTTTTTTTTTTGGGGGGGGGGGGGGGAAGGGTTTTGATCTAGCTATAGCCCCACGACCCAGCCACAAGGCATGGGCGGCGAGGCCCCGCAGGAGTAACCCTAAAAACACATTACAACTAAACTAAATGTTGTGGCCTACTGTGTACAAAACAAGAAAATGTACCTGGAGATGCATAAAAAGATGTACATTAAAATATATGAAAAAAATAAAATAGGAATGTCACTGAATGAATGAATAGTCTCTCCTGAGGAGACGATCACCTTCTAATGGCATACGTGCATGGAAAAGATATCACAGGGAGTACATGCCTGGCTTGAAAAAAGTCCCCGGAAAGGCAGAGAACATGCACGCATGTGTCCCTCCAACCGTAGCTTATCCTCTCACGGATTCGGTCAAGCCACCCACCATGTCCTAAATCAGCGACTGGGGAAGTGATACCCCAAGATGACGTCCAGTAAACTAAGCCGGAGTCCACTCACCCTAGTTGCTTCTGGGTGTCGGGTGGACTTCCCTTGTGCCCCATGTCCATGTCCAGGGGTGATCATTATCAACCTCTTCCCGTGCTCTTGGACCACATACGATAAATCGCGTACGTCCAGGTTAGGGCTTTTACGGAGCAGATCTCCAAATCTCCGTTGGTCAAGACCAATCTCTTAACACGGGCACTCTAAATGCTGAACCCGCCTCTCCAATTCTAGGTAATTGAAGAGGCAGAGACGGCATTACCACCGGTGTAATCCCTGACCCATTGAAGGATCTCGGGTGCCAGACCGGTCATATTTGCTATGGTGTGGCAGAGAGAATGGAAAGCCGTCAGCCGAGACCTGGGTGTCTAGGATGCCTCGTTACTATTGCAAGCAATGATGTCTGGCTTGCAAAAGGTCCCACCATCGGGTAACTGCACCTCCCTCACCACCTCATACCCTCGCTGTCTCAGACGACCAGCTACGAACCGGGTGATACCGTCATGACGTACCACTCGTGCTCCATGCGTCCTTGGGCATGCTTGTGAGATATGGCCAAGGGTGCCAGGTTTCCTGCATGTATCACACATGCCGCTGGCTCCTTGGCAACCCCTGGCGGCCCTTGACGGCGTGGCAAAGTAGAGGCCACTTCTCGTTTACCCCCCCCCCCCCCCCCGGTGAGCGGGGGGAGTTTCCAAACTTGGTGTAGGCTAATTTGAATTCTGAATAGTCCCTCCAGACACCTCATTTTTGTTCACTACAAGGTTGTAGTAGATCTTCCAGACTTAAGTCATATGCTTGCTCGGTTTCTGGAAATGTACAACAGTCTTATCGTGGCGTCTTCCCATTTGCAGTGTCTTGGTAGAAATTCCATGTCTTTGATTTTAGGGTGGTGCACGTGCACTGGCTTCTCATCAGTGGACGTTGCATGGAACAGTCAGGACAGGCAAGCATCTCATTTGCTTCCAGTCAGTGTTGTCCCTGATGGCTTTGAAGTGTACCTGACGACTTCAGAATGGCATTCAGTTTTCCTTCTCCTTTGACCAGTGGCATTCGTGTTACCTTTTGACTCCTTCACTTCGACAGCCGACTTCTGCGAGTTGCGTAGCTGTGTTGCAAGTCTCTTGCTAAAGTGATTTATACACTCGGTCTTTTCCACATTTTCTTCTCCACATGGTCCAGCACAGTTGTTCTTTCCACAAATTTTTTTTTGCGCAAAGTCACTATTGCCCACGACGGTCGTATACTTGAATTTTATGCTCGCCCTTCTGTGCATCAGAGCTGCTGGGACCACATTGGGGACAATGGCGGCTGAAAAATTGACCATAACGTTTTCATAAGATAGTTTGTACCACGGCGTTGCCAGAAACGTGTAGTACTTTTATAAATTTCAGTTGACGAGAAATGTACGTGTTAAGGCAGTCTTCTCTATGGCTGGTGTAAATGCCAATCACATTAAAAAAAAAAGAAAGGTTGACTGCTTGGCGGTTGTCTCCTGTTGTAAAGTGAAAGGAAAAAACACGCAAAAAATCTTATAAATAATGAACTTTATATTGTTTAAAGTAAATTAAAGAAAATCCCTTGGCTATGTACAGTGCGGATCAAAATATATACAGACAAAACGCAACATAAAATAAAATGTTTACGTTGCTCTACAATAAGCAAGACAAATTAGTTAAAGGTGCTGAGAATAGTGGGCTGGCTGAAACTTCTACTAATATACAGGACGAATGCTTAGATAGAAGCGTCAGCTCGAGAGCACAAGAATATTCCGAGGCAAACTGCTCATGCGAGGCTATATATAATGCAGATAATGCTGGAGTCGCATGACGTTGCCGATTCACTAATGGGGAGTGTTGGTTTGACGTGGTCATTTGGTGATCGACGAGGTGGGGTGCCGACAGTGAGTGAGGGGGGGGGGGGTGAGGAGTGAGAGTAGGGTAGTGTACCCCCTGTAAAGATGTCTGTTATTCCACTTGTATACTATTCTTGAATGTGGTATCATAATGTTGCAGAAAAATAGAAGTAATGCAATGTAGGAAGGAGGCTATATCTCTTGAAAGAGATTAACGTCACAATAGTATATGTAAAATAGAATAGTCACCTTGTTGTAAATTAATTACTTGAACAAAATGAAGTTTAAGATTATGCCACCTGAGGTTGATAGATTTTTTCGAAATTGCCACGCCTACATATAGGCATGCGTCCAGTAAGGTTATTTATTAACATCTGACAAAATTAAAATTTTGCCCAATCTGAGGATTTAGTCTTATTAAAATTGGAGAATAATGCTGGTATTCACTGTCTCACAGGACAGAAGGTCATACACAAGACTGTCTAAACTGTAGGCTGAAGCACATGTATATCATGGTTACAATCGATGTTCTAATGTTTATGGGAAAATTCTATTGTGCACTGCCACACAAGGGCAGGGATGGGTTTAGAAGTGATGCAGCTTAGATTAATGTACATAAATTTTCTTTCTTTAAAATGGACAAGCAAATTTTCGATAAATTGTTAGGATGTCGTAAAGAACAGCAGAGTTAATGAAATAGTGTTTTGGTTACACAATAGGCCAGGAGGTAGTTTTTTTTTAGTTTCACATTCGAGAAGTGTTCTAGTGAATGCATTAAAGGTTTATCAGTTTACAATAAATATTCTGGTGGTGGCTCAGCGTCACTATCCTGCAAGATGTGCCTATAGCCAGGGAGAATTCGTTCATTGACCATCTCGCTGCCTGCTCCGGTTACTGTGCTGACCATACAAATACTTATTACAAAAGTTGTCATAGCTTTTAATACTGCAGCTTTCAGAGGTCTGGTCATTTCTTAGGACTTCTAAATCTGAATTTCTTTTGTTTCTAATAATTGCATTAGATAATCCAAAGTCATAAGCAATGCCTTCATTCCTGCAAGCATCATAGCCAATCAATCAGATTCAGATTCAGATGTTTATTCAGGTAAGGTATATACATACAAGTGATGTTACATTAATGGATTGATATATAGATAGAGCTAGTACATACAATGCCTAAAGCCACTATTACGCAATGCGTTTCGGGCAAGAAAAACATTAATATCTAGAACTTAAAATCTACAAAGTCATGTTTTCCAACTCCAACATCGGATGGGATCTACACAAATTTTATAAGTTATCATTGGGGAAAAATTACTTATTAATATATTAAAAGCTACTTCAGACATACACTGCGATAGGATATTTAAGGACTGCAGAGCACTCCAGAATATCGCTCCACCACCGTTGAGCTTAAGGTACTCAGTAGCTAGAAATACCCAATAACTGTCGTGCTTGCCCAGTTGTTCAATCTGTGTACTAGATATGATCATTTCGTTCCCTTTATATACTGCACATACACAACCTGTTCTACCAGTGCCTAACTGCAGTCATGAGTAAAGGCATAAGATTCAGTTGGTTTGAGATTTTGACGCAAGGTGTGAAAGTTCCATGAAAGTTTCTAGATTTAAATTTTAATTTTTGTAATAAAAATATAACTAAAACGTACTATAAAACATAATGTAAACCTATTAGAATTGGTCAATGAGGGTCCTGAGTGTGGCACCATGAGGACTAATATTGCAGACTAATAGGCACCAGGCCCATAGCCAGGATCCTCGGCCTTCCTCGGCTTGGTGGTGTATGACTGCAGCATAAACTTGTTCATGTTGAAGTACCAATCTGGGATATCATTGAGGTAGACCAAGGAGGCTGGTCAGATCCCATCAAATACTAGGCGTTGTAATTGATGGCCTTGACTGTATGAAGAAGTCGACCATTGCACGACGAACAAATGTTTTTTTTTTTTTTGGGGGGGGGGGGGGGGGGGGAGTTTTCAGACTCGGTGGTGTAGACTAATTTGGATTCTGAATCTTTCCTCCAGACACCTCCATGGTTTTCTTTCACTACAAAAGTTGTAACAGATCTTCTAGACTTCAGTCATGTGCTTGCTCGGTAGCTGAAAATGTACAACCATCTTGTTATCGTGGGGTCTTCCTATTTACAATTTCTTGGTAGAAATGCAATGTCTTTGCTTTTAGGCCAGTGCACGTGCACTGGCTTTTCATCAGTGGACGTTGCATGTGACAGGCAGGCATTCCCTAACTTGTTTCCAGTCAGTGTTGTCCCTGATGACTTTGAAGTGTACCTGACGACTTCAGAATGGTATTGTCAGTTTTCCTTTTCCTTTGACCCGTGGCATTCGTCTTCCTTTTTGACTTTCACTTAGACAGCTAACTCCTGCAAGTTGCGTAGCTGTGTTGCAAGTCTCTTGCTAAAGTGATTTATACACTCGGCTTTTTCCACATTTTCTTCTCCACATGGTCCAGCACCATTGTTCATTCCACAATTTGTTATATGCTAGTCGCCATCGCCCACGAAGGTCGTATACCTGAATTTTATGCTCGCCCTTCTGCGCATCAGAGCTGCTGGGACCACATTGGGGACAATGGCGGCTGAAAAATTGACCATAATGTTTTCATAAGATGCAGTTTGTACAACGGCGTAGCCAGAACCATGAAGTACTTTTATAAATTTCAGTATTTAAGATTTTTCGAAGTTATAGCCCCCCTTAAACCGCGCAACATATATATAGATTTCAGTAACAAAACCGAAACCGCGCAATACATTAATAGCCGTTTGTGTTTAGCGCCTTAAGGAGACCGATGGTAATACCGTCGGGGCCAGGAGCATAAATTATGGTATCCTTCTGTGCATTTAGAATCTTGTGATGTTATTGGCTTCCCAAGCTCTGTCTGTCGGGGTAAAGGGCAGTGTCTGGATCGGATGTCCTAGGCAACTTTCCCTCCCAGAATTGAAGGAGCTTATCTGGACCCACCAATGAGGGTGTCGCCTTAGTTTCCGGAGAGAATATGCCAGCCGCCTCAGTGGTTAGTTTCGAACAGGCGCTGGCACTGCACTCTCCATGCCTTTTGGTTCATTAGTTTGATTCCACATTCTACGGAATCTGTATCTAAAAATTGTCAACAGTGGCGATGTGACGGTCAGCTAGTGTGAAAAGATGGTACCTGACTATTCTTAACTTCAAAATTGGGCATGGTAATCTTTGTGAAAGGAACATGCGAGTCTATTATTACTTTGGATGCATATAGTTTTCATAGCTTGAAGTGTAGTGTTGTGAAGATGTTTGTGTTGGTCAGTCGTACAAGTTATGGTGAATAGGATGACTCCCCACATTGCAGTTAGTGGCATAATAAAGTTGCAGAAATGATTATGCTGTACCAATATTTTAGGACCTCATTGCTTGAGAAAACAAATCTTCCCTCCCCCCCCCCCCTCTTTCCCCAAACGCGAAGATCTGTGTTGGGAATGAACGTTTCCAGTGTTCCTACTGTTGGGAATGAACATTGGGAACGTTAGAGGCGTGGTGTATGTATGAGATACAGGACAAGATAACCTTCGGGTAAGCTGGGAAGTGGGTGTAGCTGAAGAATAGCCGGTGAGAAGACAGAGATGGAGCCAGGCCTGAACACAGTTGCATGGCAGATCTGAGGCTCTCGACAACCGGGCCAACTAGGCAGGGAGGCCGGGTCTTGTGTGGGGGGTGACGGGACGAGGACAGCTGTACTCTAGTCTGGAGGTTGTTTTTTTTTTGTATTTTCTCTGTTGAAGCTTAAGTCTTTAGTGTTGGTCTTCCCGGTGGCGGATATGGAATAAATCTATTCCAAAGGGGCAAAATTAGGTCCCCATCCTCCCTAAAGAGTGGAAAAAGGAGGGAAAGAAGGTGGCTGCCTTCGGCGTATGATTTTTTTCATTAAATTTGCGTTGTTTAGCTCGCTGATGTTTACATCCCTCCATTGCTGGTCGGGGTTTTGGCCGTCGGATGCGTTCATGAATTTAGTCTTCGCTCTGCTACTAGGGGTCGAGAGTCTTCCAGTTTTGCGAAGTTGCACAAGTCCCACTGGGCGGAGATGGAGAATCCGCGGATTAATCTCCTCAGTAGTGTATCCTTGGATGAGAATACACTACGCTTTCCTGGTGTAGTGTATCCTTTTCGAACCTCCCCCCCCTCTTTTTCAACCGGCGACGAAAACTAAGAGCTGAAAACGTCTGCTTCAGAAGAGGCAGAGATGACCCGTGTGGCAAGTTTTTGCTTTGCGATTAGGGCACGGTTGAGACGCCCGACCACCGACTCTACACGTGGATTGTCAACTGGGGAGCAACACCCGAGCACGTCCGCCGCCTCTGGCGACCAGCCAGGAAAAATCAGTCTTAAATAAGTAGCACCATGTTGTTTTTAAGACGGCTTTAGAGAAAATTCAGACTTTTGAAAACATAATGATAATATCAATCTCTCAAATAAAGGGGCTGGAGAATACTTGAACCCACGTGCCTCGAACCCTCGGGCACGAAAATTTCCACAACTTATACACGGATGTGCCCATCGTAGGAATTGTTTGATTTGAAGATACTGTGAATTGGAGGGAAGTCTCTCATAACGTGATTGCACATAGTTTCTTGACGTCTCCCTGTTGTCCTGGGGTAAGGTAAGGGAGGCAAGTGCCTCCTTGAACCAGTTGACACTCTTGCTTTAAGCGATTCACATGTACGAGTTAATCTACTTTATTAGCTCAATGTGGTTTCCCTTTTAAACTGTTCACTGATAAAAATAAGCCCATGCCATGCTACCTTTGATTTGATAGTTGTCGCTGGAGGCGGCTAGTTATTTATGCACCCCATACTCATCCTGTGAGCTGTAGCGCAAGAAGTATAAGATGGCAGGAATAATTTATCAAACCTCGATGGAGAATATTACACTAACAAATTCATCTATCCTTCACACCTTGTAATTACAATTAGCTAGTTAATGTTTTATTTCAAAGGCTGTATATTGTCATTATACATTAATGGTCTTATCACTAATATCTCGTAACGGAAAACCGCCCCAAAGACCAGTGGCCCGCCTCGCCCCACTAAAGAGCTCGTTCTTGACAGTACCCATGTCAACAAGACGGGTTTGAACTCGAGATTCCTATCTAAATTAATGGCCCCTTCATCTTGGCCTAAGTTCACACTGAATAAGCGATTTTGCAACTGGGCGATAATTGATATGAACTGCACGCTGGTGGCACTGTGACGGCTCAAATGGTTGGGATGAAAGAGGCTACGACATAAATGACGAAATACTTTCCTCGGCTCTGTGGCCAGCAGAAAACCTCACATTTTTTAATGGACACGTTCCTGTCGATCCCTTGCTTCCCCCCCCCCACCCCAGCTGGAGCCGCGATATACCCCCCCCCCACTTCCCTGAGCGTTAGTGGTGTTGGACTTCATAGGGTATATCCACCCTGGATTGCCTATTAATGTGGTGCGGCCAACTACTGCGAAGCAGTGAAATCAAACTAGTAAAGGCAACTGGAAGGTTGATGATCTTGGTCTCAATAGCATAAGATACTTGGTCCCCCTCCCCCGCCCCCCCCCCCCCCCGGGGTTGTTAATGTCCTCAGCGTTCATAGGAGAATTGGGTTCCAGGCTCATTGACACTACTGGAGATGCTGGTTTCCAGTTTGTCTCGTGTGGCGGGTGAGGGCAGGGGGGGGGGGAAGGAGAAACTCCTGCAGTGTCCTAACTTCGTGTCTAAAAAGTAGAGAAGCTCCAAAAAATTTCCACAATTTGTACCACAATGGACTGCACGACTACAGGTCCTGCCCTGTCAGGGCTAGAGATCAGTTGTGCCAAGGACCCGGGTTGGCTACACCATTATGGTAGAAACAAATGGGTAAACTTCTCTTGATGCGCCTGTTCACCTGGCAGTAAATAAGTACACGGGAGTTAAGTGGCTGAAAGTAATGAACATAGCAATGAAGGTACAAACACAGGGCGCATCCTGGGTTTGTAAAAATTTGTAGATATTATAGAAAAATTGATTCTTGTACCTTTTCCTGGTAATTTGTTACTTGGTGCAAATTGATTCAAACCTCAGACTGTTAGTTCCCAGCAGGTTAAAACATTGCAATCCTTAAACTGTAGTCTCTACGTAACGTTATTAGTCTGGATAGGACTTGTTCCGTGTGAGGGGTTAATTTTGTACTTTAATGAAGATAATTATATGCAACTAACTTGTAAACAGCTGAGAGCCAGATCTAAAAGCTAGAAAACTATAGCCCAAAAACACCAAGGATAAAAACCGTCTCTTAACCCCACAACCTCCCCCCCCCTCCCTGTCCACATAACATAACATTCTGTAACACAAGTATTACAGAAACGATAAATGTAAAATTGAAAATCATAAACTCTGGGGTAATTTATAACGCTAAACACATAAAAATTAAGAGCAGAAACACAACCTTAAAACCACTACGCAATTTTGTTTTATTTACATGTATTTTTGTTGTACCATTAAAACAAAATACACCCCAGGTTAAAGACTTTAAATATACACAACCCGTTACCCTGGTAATCCACAACACAATACCGCACATTAGAATCGCCCTTAACGGAAAAAAACCCAACCAGGAAACAAATGAAGGGAAGAAAAAGATGACCAAAGAGATACCGCTACAAGTACGGACAAAGGCACCAAAGACTAATTAGAGGACAGTAGGTTATAAAGGCTTGCTAAACACCTATGTATGTGTATTGGACAATAGCGCACATCCTACCACTTAGACCCAGCCTGGTAATTGCTGAACTTGGTTGTAGCCCCCCCCCCTCCACTTCCTTGATCCTAGTGGGCATGGCCCCATCCACCGGGTACTAAAGAAATTCTCGGTTAACGTCGTTCTCACCAAAGCAATAACCCCAAAGTTAAATTGGGACCATCCATTGGTAGCATCTCGCTTAAATTCTGCAGTTTGTCGGCTCGTCGGCATCCGATCAGTTTAGCAGAGTTCCTAGATCCTTCAACCTTCAGACGGTTGAAAGATAGAGGTCGACTATAATCATATCACAGGTTCACAACAGTGGGGTAAAATCGCAGTTTCAACACGGCCAGCCGACCGTGGAAACCCCACACTAAAACATTTACTCGGTTGGCAAACATGCGTAAAGTACGAAGGTGCAGCCCATCCCACACGAGAGAGAATATTTCTCGCTAACTACATGCGAACAGCACGATTGATGGTTAGATCTTTAACCGTTCCGGGTGTGACTAGTCTTCCCCCCCCCCCCCCACTCACTCCCTGCACGCCCATCAACTTTGCAATGTGGCAGACAGGCTAATTACTGATTGTTTGCATCTCGAATGCAAATCTCATGCCTCCGTAAGAAAATGCTTTGACGACACCCCATCATTTTGCCCTGCACGTAAAGTGGAGGAGGAAAGGGGGGGGGAGGCTGGGTAGGGTTAGATATTTTAACCAACTAAATTTTACAGGAACTTTCCCAAAGTTCGAAAACTATGAGCAGCCTTCTGCTATATTAGCAGCAGCCCGTCCTCCAGACCCAAAAGTGATCCCATGCACCCGTCAAACTTGTTTCATGAATGGAAAAACGGGTTTTCACAAGACTCGAAACTAATTTCGTTGGAACACTTCAGTAACAAGTGCTTCACTAATTTTGTTCGAACCACAACTCTAAAGGCTTCACCCACGTACAAATAAAAATTATCGCTAACAGAACCAAAACACGTAACCTAACCTATGCGTATATATGCACAATAGGCTAAAATATTTATATTTGAAAATTCCAGTTTTGAATGAACAGAACGTTTAAATTTGAATGCGTCTGTGGGGTCGACCGCTGGATGTAATGGACTAGTTGATGACGGGTTGAGTAGCAGACAAAGCCTATAAGGGTAAGGTTCATTAAGCCATGTTCCACATGCAATAACTGTAACGTTTTAAAAATCTGAGCCCACATAATCGGATGCAGCGGCTCCGAACGTTCTTTTACTGTTGGTTTTGAAAGAATTTAACTTCTAACTATTGGCAAATTCCTGATTATATGCACCTACTCATTCACGTGTCTAACCTTCGATTGGAACAATCCAGCGAGCCCAAGGTTTTTTATCTTCTAAAAATATTTCCAAACTTAATAGTATTTGCAGAGTAACTTGGCTCTACGTTTATAGTTTCATGTTCTCTTGATTAAGCTCTAATCTAATGTTGTGTACTTCAATCATAACTTTACTTATTAGCTAGTCTCAAAGATGGAGCCTTGTCAACCTAAACTTTTCCTTGATAACTTGTTATATATGCGCCCCAGAGTAGTGCCATTAACCCCCCCCCCCTCCTAGGAATATTATCATTGATGTATGAAAAGGCATGAGTTTCGACCAAGCCCACATCACCGAATCCATCTCTAACGCAACAGCCATTTGTCTTGTGGTGTACGTAATTCATGGTCGTTGTCGCTAACGTTCGTGTGGAAAGACAGTCGTGCAGCAGGCATGGTAAGCCACTCGTGGCTTACCATGGTTACTCTTCCCTCATCAGTCTTGCATGTGACTGTACTGAATAGTGGCTTAGCCGCTGAATCGGGCGATAGGGGGGTCTCAAATGTCCTGTGTGATGTAAGGTTTAGCTTTTGCCTAGAGTTGTAGACCTTCCAACTTCCAGCGTGCGCGCGCACAAGATGCCTACACTTGTCCCGTTTCCTCAGCTCGGAGGAAAGGTGATTGTCTGCAAAATGATTGACATGCTTCGAAACTCCATACACTCCTAAGGTGGGGATACAGCACTTCTAAAGTTGCTTTAACTTAACTTATTTAACTTTAAAGATAAATAACTTGACTTTATATTCATAATGACATTACCCTTTTCAGCTGTCATAACACTTCGCATATTTTTAGATTAAAGCTGTAATTTACATTTTTTTTGGTAAACACAGCCATAAAAACAATCGGCATTAACATTGCCAAAAAACGCATGAACAGAAGTATAACAGTCGTATAATACACAGAGGTGTTTACCCAGGCTTATGTTTCCAAAGTCATAAAGCCCCAGAGCACTATAAACCAACACTAACAAGGAGAGAAACACTTGATCAAAAAAATAAGAACAGTATAACATCACACAAACAAAAGCTGTACAGTACACAAAATGAAAACATTAACACTGAATACCGGACCAAGAGCAAAAAAGACAAATATGCGGAAACTTAGAATATGGCTTTTTTAATGCATAGTACAGAAAAGATACAATAAACTTTACAAAGCAAACTCAAAATACAGCACAAACGAAAAATCGGAAAAAGTACACATCATAATACGGGAACATGCACAACCATTTCCCACAGCACATAAAAAGATAAATAAACCAACACAAAGAACCACACGTACAATTAATCACAATTTATCTAGAAATAGACGACGAGGGTACTTCCTCCTGTAGGCATCCCACAGAGCCCACTCCTACGCAGAAACGTGACCACGCGATCACTGTGGTAGATACATGTAATTGGGAGTATCCAGCACGGCGCCCTTCACCACGGGGGTGGAATACAGGGGGGCGGCTGCACGGGGGGGGGGGGGGGGGGCGGCTGCGCAGAAACAAAACCATAAACACAAGTACTTGTGTGTATACACTTATCCATGTTGTAAATGTGTAACACTCCCTTGGGACACAACAAAAAACGTCTGTAATTTTCTAGCCCGGAAAGTCCTTCGTACAACGGATTTCTTCCCCGAGCCTATTTTAGGGGTACTCATGCCGGCCAGTCCACTTTTCTCGGTAAATCATGTCAGTCCTCCACAGTATAAAGTATCAGAACATTACCTCGAAACTCTCTCTCGCACACGCTGTCTGGCTTGTAAAGGCTTAGTCTAACAAGCCCTTAGTTGGATGACAGACTGACACTAATTTCATCTAGTAAAAAACTGGGCCACCCTGGGATACGTCGGTCCAATCACAAATAGCTCTCTGGTTACCACAGACAATTTAGTCTCCACTAAATAGGCCCTACTTACTACTTGCTAAAAGTAGTGTTCAGGACTGCCCTTGTTAATCACTTCAGGTGAACTGCCTCTTGTCTAATTTACCTCCCGTATCACTTCTGAGGAATAAATTGTATAGTGAGAAGGAAACTGTTCAGATCACGGCTTTATACTGGGAATGGGCAATGGAGGGAGGGGGGGGGGAGGATATGGTTCACTCTACATATGGCATCGACACACTGGTAATACGGTATTTATTATAATGCCAAAAAGAATGATTTTTTTTCTTGTTTCTCGGTTTGCTGCATCGGGAACCCTTTACTTTCCCCAGATAACCAAATAGAAGCTGCCTGTGGGCCACATGTTAGGGATCTTTACTTTCTCCTGTTGCCTGTCTTCACAATGCTGGTCCAGATATGGACTGGTGTACTAGTGAGACGGAGCAAGATTGAGGACAGAATTTAACTTTTAATACCTAATCTCCAGAACAGGTTCGGTGTGTTAGGACAAGTTTATATTTGAGGTGCGACAGGAATGCCAGTTAGTACAAGGAATAACACGATAGTAAGTTTTTAAAACTAGAGAATACTTATTTACAATAATATACATAGGGATACCCCCCCCCCCCAGGTATCCCATGGAACTAGTCCTCGGGGCCCATCGTCCCAAGGGCTTCCTTGTTGATTGGGAATCGTAGACTTGCGTTGACGAACCATCTGTGCTCTCCATAGACTTCAAGGCTCCGAGTATGGCATTTTCCCGGGTTCACGTAAGGCCCTCGCCCACAAGGGTTCTGCAAATGCTTTTTATTAAGGCCTGCAGGCTCTGGTGGGTCTCTGGCACAATGACCAAGTTGTCAGCGAAGGCCAGTGTAGAGATCCTCTTGTTCCTCGACTTCACCCCTGCACAGTCCTTCTTGGCCTCTGTAATTGCCTTGTCGATCATTAGACTGAAGGGGGATACGGGGTCGCCCTGTTCCACGTCGTGTGATAAAGATTGCCTCTGATTTCTGACTGATGACCGTCGAGGCCTCATCGTATCCCGACATGATGCATTTCCTAAAAGGCTCTGGCATGCACTACATGGCTGGATTGATGACGCTATCAAACACCTTCTCCATATCCAGGAACGCGAGGTGCATGCAGTGACGCAACGCCCAAGCTGTAGCCAGTAAGGCGTTCAGCAGGTTTTCTGAACATTGCATCAGTTGGCACGAATGCCTCTTCTAATGCTTAACGATGCGGACGTCATTGGAGAATCTGCTTCCGAATAGCTTACCACGATGGTGCGGCTACTTCGTCAGTTATGGGGCAATAGTTTGTGTTCAGAGGGGTTGGGGATCTTTGGGATCAGCACTTGGTTATGTGAAGTGGTGGGGCAGGGAGGGGGTGGAGGCATGGACTAGCTTAAGAGCCACTAGTATTACTGCTTCATTAGGATTTATGGACTTGACAAAAGGTTGATCGAAAATGAAGTATTTAAGATAAATTTGTCTTCATATACGGGTTTGCATCGCTTATCGTCTATATAATGAATTTTTACCATTAAACGATAAGTTCTTAAACGGGCCATAATTTAGAGGTTCAATTTTCAAACTTTGACTGGATCTATATGAAAAGGGCTCAACTGGTCAGTTTCAGCATTGCAGCCTAAATAGAAAAGGAGGAAAATGCAACTTTATAAATAGACGAATTATATACATTTTCAAAATTACTACACTAAAATTGTCAACTGATAAGTGTCATTGAAATATCACAATAGCATATAATAATTCGATTTTCATTATCCAATATCTTAGTTTTTCTAAACAGTTTTGTCCTCCCAAAAAATTATACAATGTTTAAATGTTCATAAAACCAATAAATGGACTAGAATAAAATAAATCATAATTGTAGACAAACTATACATATAAGGTGTAAGTTTCATGTAAACAGAATAGTAGTAGTCGCCTTGTAGTTGTAAATTAATTACTTGAACAAAATGGTTTAAATATTGTCATCTGTAGCCGAGGTTGATAGATTTCTTTCGAAATTGCAACACCTACATATAGGCATGCATCCAGTAAGGTTATTTATTAACATCTTTTATTGAAATCGTCAGATTAGGCAAAATTGTAATTTTGTCAGTCTTAAAGTGAGGATAATGCTGGTATTCACTGTCACACAGGACAGGATCACACGCAAGACAATAGGTCTAAACTGTAGGCTGAAGTACATGTATATCATAGTTACAATCAATGTTTTAATGTGTGAATGTGAAAAAAAATCTATTGTGCACTGTTACACAAGAACAGGGATGGTTTTAAGTGATGCAGCTTCGAAGAAATTTTGTTATTTCTTTAAAATGGACAAACAAATTTTGGATAAATTGTTAGGATGTCATACAGAACAAGTCAATGGAAGTTAGTTGGTGGTACAATAGGCTAGGAGGTTTAAAGTTTCTTTACTGTTTCACATTCAACAATAGTGTTCTAGTGAATGCATAAACGGTTTATCACAATTTATAATCTGAATATTCTGGTTGCGGCTCAGCGTTACTAACTTGCCAGATTTGTTTATAACCAGGGAGAATTAGTGTATAGACTCACATTGCCTGGTCCGGTTACTGTGCTGACCATACAAATGCCTATTACAAACGTTTTCATAGCTTCTGATAATGCAGCTTTTAGAGGTCTGGTCATTTCTTAGGACTTCTAAATCTGAATTTCTTGTGTGTTTTTAATAATTGCATTAGATAATCCAAAGTCATAAGCAATGCTTCATTCCTGCTAGAATCATAGCCAATCGATCTACAGTCATGTTTTCCAACTCCAACATGGGATGGGATCTACACAAATTATATAAATTATTGGGGGAAAAATTACATTAATATATTAAAGCTACTTCAGACATACATTGCGATAGGTTATTTAAGGGCTGCAGAGAACTTTCACAGAATTTCACTCCACCACCATTGAGCTTGAGGTACTCTGTGCCTAGAAGTACTCAATAGCTCTGTCGTGCTTGCCCAGTTGTTCAATCTGTGTACTAGACATGATCATTTCATTCCCTTTATATACTGCACTTCCACAATCTGTTCTACCAGTGCCTAACTGCAGAGCCATGAGTAAAGGCGCAGGAATCGGTTGGTTTGAGATTTTGAAGCAAGGTGTGAAAGTTCCATAAGTCGCCTGATTAATTTTTTTAGATTTTTGTAATGAAAATATAACTCTCAAACGTACTAAAAAACAAAATACAAACCTATTAGAATTGATTCGAAAATTTCGGACCCATCGCAGAAATGAGGACCAGCCATGGGTCCTCGGTATGTCACCTTGAGGACTGATGTTGCAATGACACTAATAGGCACCTGCCCTGTAGATGGGGTCAGCTTCCTCATGAGCCTTCCTCGGCTTGGTGGTGCGTCACATTGATTGCTTCATAAACTTGTTCATGTTGAAGTATCAATCGGGTATGTTATTTTCCCCTTTGCTTCCCTTGCCAATTCAGGGGAGGGGGGGAAAGGGTTTTGATCTAGCTATAGAGCCCCACGACCCAGCCACAAGGCATGGGCCGCGAGGCCCCGCAGCAGTAACCCTACAAACACATTACAACTAAACTAAATTCATGTTGTGGCCTACTGTGTACAAAACAAAATAAATGTGCATCTACCCTGAGAAGAAAGTAGAGACCAGAATGTCCCTATCCTCTTCCTTCTTTGTAATACCTGAGAGGGCTTGTTTTCTTGTTAGGGAGTCTAACTTGCGCTTTGCTTTCTCCAAAACCTGGGGTGGGTAGTCCCTGTCCTGAAAGAAAGTCCATAAGTCTTCAAGTTGTTCAGATAGAGTTTCCTCCGAGCTATTTATTCTTTTCAGTCTAAGCCCGAGAGAGTATGGAAGTGAGTCTTTAAGTGCTCTAGGGTGGTCTGAGGAATAATGTAGATACATATGGAGGTTGGTAGGTTTGTAGTACGCCTTTGTCTCCAACCGGCGTGTGACCGGGTCTATGTATATAGTTGTGTCTAGGAAATTCAGTTCTCTAGTGCTCTTCTCTAGCGTGAATTTAAGGTTCTGATGAACCGTATTGGCCCAGCTAAAAAAGTCTTCTAGATCTTTCATTGTTCCTATCATAATTCCAAAGATGTCGTCAATGTACCTGAAATATAGGTCAGGTCCATTCCCTAGGTTCCTTCTTCTGGATTCAAAGACTTCGTGTACGAAGATTTCTGCAATCGCTACACTACTAGAAGCTCCTATGGCGGTACCCTTAATTTGCCTATAGGTCTTGTCTCCAAAAGAGAGGATAGTGTCCCTCATTATGTGAAGTATTGCTTCTCTCAGCAATTCCTTCGAGGGTGGTTTAAAGATTCCTGCATGACGGAGTTCCCTTTCTATCTTATAGGCATTCCTATCAAAGAAATCTGCTACCAGGTCGGCTGCTTCTCTCTGAGGGATGCTTGGGTAAAGGGAAACTATGTCTAAAGAGAAAAGGATCGCTCCTGTAGGGACCGGGCCTCGTTCTTCGTTAGTTTTATCTATTTTCAGGAGAAAGTCAGTTGTGTCCTTAAGCCTCTCCTTAAGTAAAGGAAGGAGGGGGTTAAGTAAGGCAGTTACTATTTTATCTATTGGTTTAGTAGGTGCCTTGCATCCACTGAGTACTGGGCGTCCCGGCCAAGTCCCTGTTGAAGGGTCTACTCCTTTGTGTATTTTCGGGAGTAGATAGATATTCGGGATCTCTGATTTAAAGGAAAGGAACGAGTCTCTTGCAGGGACTCTCATTAGACCTTTCCTTTCATTATTACTGTAAAATTTCAGAACCAAAGATTTACTTCTTTTCTGTGCATTCAGAAGTGCCGTTGGGCCGTTTTTTATGGGTATATACGTTTGGATATCGTTCAAATGTCTACCCATTTCCACCTCATAGTTCTCTTTTCTCCATAGGACCAACGAACCTCCCTTGTCCGCTTGTTTAATAACTACATCCTTCCTGTCACAGAGGGCTCTAAGTGCATGATATTGGCTTCTGCCCAGGTTAGAGGGGCGTTGTTTAAGAACCCGAGATTTAAGGGAGTCTGTCAGAAGTTCTATCTTAACACTTAGGCCGTTGAGCTTAAAGGTGTTGTCAGGTGTTTGTGGTGCGGGGTTCATGTACTTCCACGAGAGTGACCTAGGTACAGTGTTATGTCTGGAACCTAGTTGTGTAGTGTCTTCGTGTAGGTTCGATGTTTGAAGATTGGCCCATTTATTATTGACGAGACAACCTAAAGTAGTTAGGGAATCTTCGACAATTTCCAGGCGTTTATGCCTGGGTGGGGGACCTGGAACAAAGGAGAGTCCCTTGCCCAACAGGTCCCACTCTATCCCGGAGATTTTTACCTCCGAGACTACCGAGTTTTTTATTCTTTCCTGCTTCTTTTTCCTTTCCAATTTTTCTTGTTTCCTTGATTCCCGCCATCTCTCCACCCTTTGTTTTGTCCTCGGTTTTTTGACTGGGGTGTTTTAGATCTGCGGGGGGAATCATCTGTTTTTTTATTATTTGGGGAGTGGGGGCTTTTGTTACCCCTCTTTTTTTGTTGGAAGGTTGCCTTCCCTTGCCTCCCTCTGCTTGCAGAGCGGTTTTTGTCAGAGCTTGGTCGCTCGCCCTTGTTGGAGTTTCGTTTATTGTTTCCTTGGGTACCTGTATCCTTATACCTGGGCTTACCTTGTTTCTTCTGGGTTTGTTGCTGTCCTTCTGTGTTAGTCTTGGGGACTTGTTCCTCTCTTGGCTGTTGAATAGGGAGGGGTTTATTCAAGGAGGCGTCCGAGTCTGGTGTCAGATCCCATACTGACTCTCTTGGGTACCCTTCCTCTATGAGTCTTCCTTTCGGGGCTATTATTAAAAATAATTCCTTCCTAAGGTCATCATAGGTGTTATCTGTAGGGGGAGTCTTGAAGTCACTGTATGGAGTTACTTTCTTATTTGCTCTGATCATTAGTTTTCCTTCGAAAGGTTCGGGCTGGTACTGGTTTGCCGTTTTAGTACGTTTATTGTATGCCATCCATAGGATTGCCCCAATCCTTCCGTCGCTGAAACCCTCCCCCCTCATGGTGTCTACTAGGAGCTCGATTTTAGCGTGCTCCCTTGCTATAGAACTTTTTAAGAGCAAAGTGTAAATTGCTGCAGATTCTTGGGCATGTTTCTCAAAGAATCCTTCTAAGTAGGATTCTAGACCTGGTGGGATGGTCAGGTCCGTCGAAAAAAATGGAAAAATGGGGGCTTGGGTAAGGTAGGCTGGGGTTTTTCCCCAGTTGGCTGACCATTGTAGTTGTCTCAGCTTTTCTCTAAGGTTGTCTAGGGTCGAGAAAAATCTCTTTAACATGTCGGCTGCTTCGAGATCATCCTCTGCTAGTTCGATTTTCATATAGGACCTCTCACTAGTGAAAATGTCCCTAATCATCTTAGTTGTTTCTGATTCTTTTGTGAGAAGGGTGCTTGGTGGTTTGGTAAAAGGTAGGTTTTTTAGGAGATTATCTCCTGGACCTTCCCACACCCGTCTCTCTTTCCAAACACCTGGGAGTGACTCTATGGGAGGTGTAATGTCCCGTCTATCTAGGGCTTCCACCAGGTGTTTCCAGCTGTCTTTTGGGAGATCTGAGTAGTCATTACTTATGCTCATTCTACTTCCTACTGTTTTGGATCCTTTAGGTCTAACTGAGACGTCCTTTTTTGGTATTTCAGACGTGCTCGGTGTGTTGGGGGGGTCCGACATGTTGGTTACATCTCCAGGCATCTCCAGGATGCCTGGAGATGCATAAAAAATGTACATTAAAATATAATATGAAACAAAATAAAATAGGCATGTCACTGAATGAATAGCGTCTCCTGAGGAGACGATCGCCTTCTAATGGCATACGTGCGTGGAAAACACACATCACAGGGAGGACATGCCTGGCTTAAAACGAGTAAAGTCCCCGGAAAGGCAGAGAACATGCACGTATGTGTCCCTCCAGCCGTAGCTTATCCTCACGGGTTCGGTCAAGCCACCCACCATCTCCTAAATCAGCCACTGGGGAAGTGGTAACCCAAGATAACGTCCGGTAAACTAAGCAAGAGTCCACTCACCCTAGTTGCTTCTGGGTGTCGGGTGGACTTCCCTTGTGCCCCATGTCCATGTCCAGGGGTGATCATTATCAACCTCTTCCCGTGCTCTTGAACCACATACGATAAATCGCGCACGTCCAGGTTAGGGCTTTTACGGAGCAGATCTCCAAATCTCCGTTGGTCAAGCCCAATATCTTAACACGGGCACTCTAAATGCTGAACCCGCCTCTCCAATTCAAGGTAATTGAAGAGGCAGAGACTGCATTACCACCGGTGTAATCCCTAACCCATTGAAGGATCTCGGGGGGTGCCATACCGGTCACATTTGCTATGGTGTGGCCGAGAGAATTGAAAGCCGTCAGCCGAGACCTAGGTGTCTAGGATTATGGCCTCGTTACTATTGCAAGCAATGATGTCTGGCTTGCAAAAGGTCCCACCATCGGGTAACTGCACCTCCCTCACCACCTCATACCCTCGCTGTCTCAGACGACTAGCTGCGAACCGGGTGATATCGTCATGACGTATCACCCGTGCTCCATGCGTCCTTGGGCATGCTTGTGAGATATGCCCAAGGGTGCCTGGTTTCCTGCATGCATCACACATGCCGCTGGGACTTTGGCGGCCCTTGACGGCGTGGCCAAAGCGTTAGCTCTCACTTGGACAGCATGAGCGAACTCTTTCCCCCCCCCCCTCCCCCCGCTCAACATGTGGGGTGCTGGACGAGATCCACCCAAGGCACGAGGGAACCTCGCATGAGGACCTCAGTCTAGCACCATCGGCCGATTCGGCTCCACCTCGGAGGATGTAACCCTCCAGTCTCCGGAGAGGACATGCGCCGCTGCCGAAGATCTTTTCTTATTATAAAGACTTTGGCACAGATTATACTGTGCCCTGTGCTCCCTCTACCTCCCTGAGGTAGACAAAGTAGGCTGGTCAGATCCCATCAAATATCATGCGTTGTAATTGATGGCCGTCACTGAGTGATGTAGACTATTGCATTCCAAATTTTTTTTTTTTTTTTTTTTTTTTTTTTTTGGGGGGGGGGGGGGGGGAGTTTCCAAACTTGGTGTAGGCTAATTTGGATTCTGAATCGTCCCTCCAGACACCTCATGTTTTTTTTTTCACTACAAGGTTGTAGTAGATCTTCCAGACTTGAGTCATGTGCTTGCTCGGTTTCTGGAAATGTACAATCGTCTTATCGTGGTCTTCCCATTTGCAATGTCTTGGTAGGAATTCCATGTCTTTGATTTTAGGGCTGTGCACGTGCACTGGCTTCTCATCAGTGGACGTTGCATGGAACAGTCAGGACAGGCAGGCATCTCCCATTTGTTATAAGTCAGTGTTGTCCCTGATAGCTTTGAAGTGTGCCTGACGACCTCAGAATGGTATTGTCAGTTTTCCTTCTTCTTTGACCAGTGGCATTCGTGTTACCTTTTGACTCTTTCACTTCGACAGCTGACTTCTGCAAGTTGCGTAGCTGTGTTGCAAGTCTCTTGCTAAAGTGATTTATTCACTGTGTTTTCCACATTTTCTTTTCCACATTGTCCAGCACCGTTGTTTATTAAACAAATTTTTTTTGCATGGAAGTCACTATTGCCTACGACGGTCGTATACTTGAATTTTATGCTCGCCATTCTGTGCATCAGAGCTGCTGGGACCACATTGGGGACAATGGCAGCTGAAAAATTGACCATAATAACGTTTTCATAAGATACAGTTTGTACCACGGCGTTGCCAGAACCATGTAGAATTTTTATAAATTTCAGTTGTGACGAGAAATGTAGGTGTTAAGGCAGTCTTCTCTATAGCTGATGTAAATGCCAATCGCATTAAAAAAAGAAACAATGTTGACTGCTTGGCAGTTGTCTCCTGTGGTAAAGTGGAAGGGAAAAACACGCAAAACAAATCTTGTCTTTAATTCACTTAAAACAAATATAAACAAAATATAATCCCTTGGCTATGTACAGTGCAGATCAAAATATATACAAAGACAAAACACATTATTTTATTTTATAATTACGTTACTCTAAAATAAGCAAGACAAATTAAAAATGCTGTGAATAGTGGGAATAATAGAATCTAATATAAATCACGTATGCTTAGATAGAAACGTCAGTTCGAGAGCACAAGAATATTCAGAGGCCAACTGCTCATGCGAGACTATATATAATGATGCAGATGGCGCTGGAGTCGCATGAAGTTGCTGATTCACTAATGGGGAGTGTTGCTTTGACGTGGTCGTTTGGTGATCGACGAGGTGGTGCGCAGACAGTGAGGGAGGGGGGGGGGGGGGGGGGTGAGGAGAGTAGGGTAGTGTACCACCTTTAGAGACGTTTGTTATTCCACTTGTATACTATTCTTGAATGTGATATCATAATGTTGCAGAAGTATAGAAGTAATGCTATGTAGGAAGGAGCTGGCTAAATCTCTCTTGAAAGAGACCACCGTCACAATAGTATATGTAAAATAGAGTAAGTCACCTTGTAGTTGTAAATTAATTACTTGAACAAAATGAAGTTTAAGATTATGCCACCTGAGGTTGATAGATTTTTTTCGAAATTGCCACACCTACATATAGGCATGCGTCCAGTAAGGTTATTAACATCTTTAGGCAAAATTTCAATTTTGTCAATCTGAAGATTTAAAGTCGTAAGTGGAGAATAATTCACTGCCACACAGGACAGAAGGTCATACACAAGATTAAGTCTAAACTGTATGCTGAAGCACATGTATTTCATGGTTACAATCAATGTTTTAATGTATGTGAAAAAAATTCTATTGTGCACTGCCATACAAGGCAGGGATGGCTTTATACGTGTTGCAGCTTAGATTAATGTATATAAATTTTCTTCATTCTTTAAAATGGACAAGTAAATTTTCGATAAATTGTTAGGATGTCAAGAACAGCAGAGTTAATGAAAGTTTTTTTTTTTTTTTTTTTACACAATAGGCTAGGAGGCATAGTTGTTTTACGGTTTCACATTCGAGAAGTGTTCTAGTGAATGCATTAAAGGTTTATCAGTTTACAATAAATATTCTGGTGGTGGCTCAGCCTCACTAACCTGAAAAATGTGCCTATAGTCAGGGAGAATTCGTTCATTGACTGTCTCCCTGCCTGCTCCGGTTACTGTGCTGACCATACAAATACCTATTACAAAAGTCGTCATTGCTTTTAATACTGCAGCTTTCAGAGGTCTGGTCATTTCTTAGGACTTCTAAATCTGAATTTCTTTTGATTCTAATAATTGCATTAGATAATCCAAAGTCATAAGCAATGCCTTCATTCCTGCAAGCATCATAGCCAATAAATCTACAGTCATGTTTTCCAACTCCAACATGGGATGGGATCTACACAAATTCTGTAAGTTATCATTGGGGAAAAATTACATATTAATATATTAAAAGCTACTTCAGACATACACTGCGATAGGTTATTTAAGGACTGCAGAGCACTCGGAATATCGCTCCACTACCATTGATCTTAAGGTACTCGGTAGCTAGATATACCCAATAGCTATCTGTCGTGCTTGCCCAGTTGTTCAATCTGTGTACTAGATATGATCATTTCGTTCCCTTTATATACTGCACATACACAACCTGTTCTACCAGAACCTAACTGCAGTCATGAGTAAAGGCATAGGATTCAGTTGATTTGAGATTTTGAAGCAAGGTGTGAAAGTTTCTAGATTAAAATTTTAATTTTTGTACTCAAAATATAACTTTAAAACGTACTATGAAACATAATGTAAACCTATTAGAATTGGTCAATGTGGGTCCTGAGTGTGGCACCATGAGGACTAATATTGCAGACTAATAGGCACCAGCCCCATAGCCAGGATCCTCAGGAGCCTTCCTCGGCTTGGCGGTGTTTGTTGTTGATTGCTGCATAAACTTGTTCATGTTGAAGTACCAATCTGGGATGTCATTGAGGTAGACCAAGGAGGCTGGTCAGATCCCATCAAATACTAGGCGTTGTAATTGATGGCCTTGACTGTATGATGAAGTCGACCATTGCACGACGAACAAATGTTTTGGGGGCGAATGTTTTCAAACTCGGTGGTGTAGACTAATTTGGATTCTGAATATTTCCTCCAGACACCTCATGGTTTTCTTTCACAACAAAAGTTGTATTAAATCTTCTAGACTTCAGTCATGTGCTTGCTCGGTAGCTGGACATGTACAACCATCTTGTTACCGTGGGGTCTTCCTATTTACAATTTCTTGGTAGAAATGCCATGTCTTTGCTTTTAGGCCAGTGGACGTTGCGTGTGACAGGCAGGCATCCCTAACTTATTTCGAGTCAGTGTTGTCCCTGATGACTTTGAAGTTTACCTGACGACTTCAGAATGGTATGGTCAGTTTTTCTTTTCCTTTGACCCGTGGCATTCGTCTTCCCTTTTGACTCTTTCACTTAGACAGCTAACTTCTGCAAGTTGCATAGCTGTGTTGCAAGTCTCGTGCTAAAGTGATTTATACACTCGGCTTTTTTCCACATTTTCTTCTCCACATGTGTTACGGCCCTCTCGGGACGCAACGGGGTTCTTACTCTGATGTTGTTAGAGGAAGTTGTATCCGACCCCATTTTGACCCCATTTCAAGGGATGAGATCCGTGACGCAAGAAACTTAAAGGGGGGAGGGAAAGAAAGTTAAGAACTTAAGACTATAATTGATCCCATCACCAAATAAATAATATATAAAAGTGCACAGGGGGAGGGGTATTAACACTGTACAAGGGGAAAATACACAATTGTCTTCTGCTGAAGACTCTGGAGCAAAACTCTCGGTGCTGAGTCCTCGGTGCTTTCGTGGTCTCTTGACGAATTCTTCTGAGAAGTTGAGCCTACCCTGGCCACAGGTCAGCCAAAACACAGGTCCACTGGGGGCACCGCCGTGGAGGCCGTCAACCACACGTCCAGCAGGTCTGCTGGCAGGTTCCGGATCAGCAAGGCTGGTCAGGCCACTCCACGGGCGATATTAGGGTAACGCCCTAGACAGGAGCCTCGTGTGATATCACAAATCACTCTCCTGTCCTCAGTACCCCCAGTGGATAATCATCTCCAGCAGTCGGTCCCGGGTAATCCTTCTACTGCCACTCCACTGGCAGGATAACACCACAGTGTTCTTCCGGGGGACGACTTCACAGCTGCTGCAGCAAAGCACAAGGTATGGAGACGGCTGCCTCGGGTAGACTGACTCAACTTCCATCACAGCAGTCCCAGGTCGACTCTGTAAGCAGACACGTCATCAATAACTGGGACACACTAAGGCACCTCACTTACAGGCTCAGACACAAACGCCCACCTATCTACTCCATAGATGGCGCTGGTGTCTGAGCACCACCTCACCAGAGGTCAGCAGTGGCTGTGTTGAGCGCTGAACCGGACTAGAAACTGGTCCTCGAGGCCAATACATCCCGTCCTCGCCAGGTGTCGTCGTCCATTTGGTGGGGGTTTCGGGAGCTGACCCACAGATGGCGCGGTCGTCACTGCTCCGGGCTCGGACGCTGGATCCGGGTTCGTAACAACATGGTCCAGCATTATTGTTCATTCCACATTTTTTTATATGCTAGTCGCCATCGCCCACGAAGGTCGAATACCTGAATTCTATGCTCGCCCTTCTGCGCATCAGAGCTGCTGGGACCACATTGGGGACAATGGCGGCTGAAAAATTGACCATAATAACGTTTTCATAAGATACGGTTTGTACCACGGCGTTGCCAGAACCATGTAGTATTTATAAATTTCAGTATTTAAGATTTTTCGAAGTTATAGCCCCTTAAACCGCGCAATATATATAGATTTAGGTAACAAAACAAACCGCGCAATATATAGCCGTTTGTGTTTAGCGCCTTAAGGAGACCGATTCTAATACTGTCGGGGCCAGGAGCAGAAGTTTTGGTATCTTTCTGGTAGTAAGAATCTTGTGATGTTATTGGCTTCCCAAGGTCACTCACTATCGGGGTAAATGGCAGTGTCTGGATCGGATGTCCTAGACAACTTTCCCTCCCAGAATTGAAGGAGCTAATCTGGACCCACCAATGAGGGTGTCGGCTTAGTTTCCGGAGAGAATGTGCCAGCCGCCTCAGTGGTTAGTTTCGAACAGGCGCTGGCACTGCACTCTCCATGCCTTTTGGTTCATTAGTAGTTTGAATCCACATTCTACGGAATGTCTCTAAAAATTGTCAGCAGTGGCGATGTGACGGTCAGCTAGTGTGAAAAAATGGTATCCGACTATTCTTGAAACTTCAAGATTTGACTTGGTAGTCTTTGTGAAAGGAACCTGTGATTGTCTATTATTACTTTGGATGCATATAGTTTTCATAGCTTGAAGTGTAGTCTAGTGAATGTTTGTTGAGGGGAGTCGTGCAAGTTATGGTGAATAGGATGACTCCCCACATTGCCGTTAGTGGCATAATAAAGTTGCAGAAATGATTATGCTGTACCAATATTTTAAGACCTCATTGCTTGAGAAAACACATTTTCCCCCCCCCCCCCTCCCCTCTTTCCCCAAACGCGAAGATCTGTGTTGGGAATGAACGTTTCCAGTGTTCCTAGTGTTGGGCATAAACGCTGGGAACGTTGGAGGCGTGGTGTATGTATGAGATACAGGACAAGATACCCTTCGGGTAAGCTGGGAAGTGGGTGTAGCTGACGAATAGCCGGTGAGAGGACACGACGTCGAGATGGAGCCAGGGCTGAACAGTTGCATGGCAGATCCGAGGCTCGCGAGAACCAAGCCAACTAGGCAGGGAGGCCGGGTCTTGTGTGGGGGGGGGGGGCGATGGGAAGAAGACAGCTGTACTCTAGTCTGGCGTCTTCTTTCTTTGTTGAAGCTTAAGTCTTCAGTGTTGGTCTATCCTATGGCGGATATGGAATACATCTATTCCAAAGGGGGCAAAATTAGGTCTCCATCCTCCTAAAGAGTGGGGAAAGGAGGCGGTTGCCTTCAGCGTATGATTATTTTGTTCATTAATTTTGCGTCGTTTAGCTCGTAGATGTTTGCATCCCTCCATTGCTGGTCGGGGTTTATGCCGTCGGATGCGTCGATGAGTTTAGTCTTCGCTCTGCTACTAGGGGTCGGGAGTCTTCCAGTTTTGCGAAGTTGCAAAAGTCCCACTGGGCGGATATGGAGAATCCGCGGATTAATCTCCTCAATAGTGTATCCTTGGATGAGAATACACTTCGCTTTCCTGGCGTAGTGTATCCTTTTCGACTTCCCTCTCCCCCCCTCCCCCCTCTTTTTCAACCGGCGACTAAAACTAAGAGCTGAAAGTCTGCGTCAGAAGAGGCAGAGATGACCGGTGTGGCACGTTTTTGCTTTGCGATTAGGGCACGGTTGAGACGCCCGACCACCGACTCTACACGTGGATTGTCATCTGGGGAGCAACACCCGAGCACGTCCGCCACCTCTGGCGACCAGCCAGCAAAAATCAATCTTAAAATAAGTAGCACCATGGTTCTTTTTAAGACTGCTTTAGAGAGAATTCAGATTTGTGAAAACATTAACGATAATATCAATCTCTAAAATAATGGGGCTGGAGAATACTTAAACCCACGTTCCTCGAACCCTCGGGCACGACAATTTCCACAACTTAAACACGGATGTGCCCATCGTAGGAATTGTTTGATTTGAAGATACTGTGAATTGGAGGGAAGTCTCTCGTAACGTGGTTGCACTTAGTTTCTTGACGTCTCCCTGTTGTCGTGGGGTAAGGTAAGGGAGACAAGTGCCTCCTTGACCCAGTTGACACACTTGCTTTAACTCGTACATGTGAATCGCTTTATCTAGTTTATTAGCTCTCAATGTGGTTTACCTTTTGAACTGTTCACTGATAAAAAAAAATAAGCCCATGCCATGCTACCTTTGGCTTGATAGTTGTCGCTGGAGGCGGCTAGTTATTTATGCACCCCATTCTCATCCTGTGAGCGGTAGCGCAAAAAGTATTAGATGGCAGGAATAATTTATCAAACCTCGATGGAGAATATTACACTAACAAATTCATCTATCCTTCACACCTTGTAATTACAATTAGCTAGTTAATGTTTTATTTCAAATGCTGTATATTGTCATTTTACATTAATGGTCTTATCGCTAATAGCTCGTAACGGAAAACCGCCCCAAAGACCAGTGGCCCGCCTCGCCCCACTAAAGAGCTCGTTCTTGGCAGTACCTACGACAACAATAGTATAAACTCCAGATCCCCATGTGAATTAGTGGCCCTTCATCTTGGGGCCCAAATTCACACTGAATAAGTGAATTTGCAACGGGGCAATAGTCAAGATAGCAATTTGCATGCTGGTGGCACTGTGACGGCTCAAATGGTTGGGATGAAAGAGGCTACGACCTTAATGACTAAATACTTTCCTCGGCTCTGTGGCCAGCAGAAAACCACTTTTTTTTTTTTTTTTTTTAATGGACACATTCCTTGCTTCCCCCACTCCAGCTGGAGCCGCGATATACCCCACTTCCCTGAGCGTTAGTGGTGTTGGATCACATAGGGTATATCCACCCTGGATTGTCTACTAATGTGGTGCGGCCAACTACTGCGAAGCAGTGAAATCAAACTAGTAAACGCAACTGGTTGATAATCGTGGTTTCTATAGCATAAGATACTTAGTCCCCCCCCCCCCCCCCCCGGGGTTGTTAATGCACTCGGCGTTCCTAGGAGAATTGGGTTCCAGGCTCTTGACACAACTGGAGAGATGCTAGTTTCCAGTTTCTCGTGTGGCGATCCAGTGTAGGAAGGGGGGGGGGGGGAGGGACTCCTGCAGTGTCTTAAATTCGTGTCTGGAAAGTCAAGAAGCTCCAAGAAATTTCCACAATTTGTACCACAATGGACTGCACGCCCACAGGTCCTTCCCTGTCAGGGCTAGAGATCAGTTGTGCCAAGAACCCGGGTTAGATACACGGTTATGGTAGAAACAAATGGGTAGACTTCTCTTTATAAGTAACTGAAGATAATGAACATAGCAATGACAGCACAAAGCCAGGGTGCACCCTGAGATTGTAAAAATAGATATTAAAGAAAAATTGACGATTCTTATTCCTTTTCCTGGTAATTTGTTACTTGGTGCAATTTGATACAAACCTCAGACTGTAACGGTTAGTTCCCAGCAGGTTAAAACATTGCAATCGTTAAACTCCAGCTCTACGTAACAAGTTATTAGTCTAAATAGGACTTGTTCCGTGTGTGGGGGTTAATTTTGTACTTTATTGAAGATAATTATATGGAACTAACTTGTAAAGAGCTGAAAGCTAGATGTAAAGGCTAGAAATCTAAACCCCCAAAAACGCAAAGGATAAAGGCATCCCTCCTTAACCCCCACAACCTCCCCCTCCCTGGCCACATAAATGGCCTTAAACAAGTAGTACAGAAACGATAAATGTAAAATTGAAAAGCATGAAAGCTCTGGGGTAATTCATAACGCTAAACGCATACAAATGACAAGTATGAGCAGAAACAAAACCTTAAGGCCACTACGCAGTTTTATTTTATTTAAGTGTAAATAATTTTGTTGTAAGATTAAAAAAAAAATACTCCCAGGTAAACGACTTTAAATATACACAACCAGTTACCCTGGTAATCCACACCACGCAATACCGCACATTAGAATCACCCTTAACGGAAAATGTAAACAAAATGCCCAGTATCCAGTAAACATAAATGAAGGGAAGAAAAAGATGACCAGAGAGATACCTCTACAAGCACGAACAAAGGCACCAAAGTCTAATTAGAGGACAGTAAGTTATAAAACACTGCTTAACACCCATGTACGTGTACTAGACAATAGCACACATCCTACCAGTTAGACCAAGCCTGGTAATTGCTGAACTTGGTTGTAGCCCGCCCCTTCTCCACTTCCTTGATCCTATTGGGCACTGCCCCATCCACCGGGAACTACAGAAATTCTCGGTTAACGTCGTTCTCACCAAAGCGATAACCCCAAAGTTAAATTGGGACCATCCATTGGTAGCTTCTCGCTTCAATTCTGCAGTTTGTCGGCAGCCGATCAGTTTAGCAGCGTTCCCCTAGATCCTTCAACCATCAGAGGGTTGGATAGAGGTCGACAACAGAGGTTCACAACAGTGGGGTAAAATCGACGTTTCAACACGGCCAGCATCGGCCAGCCGACCGTGGAAACGCCACACTAAAACATTCACTCTGGTGGTCAACATGCGTGTAGCACAAAGGTGCAGCCCATCCCACACGGGAGAATATTTCTCGCTAGCTACATGCGAACAGCACGATTGATGGTTAGACCTTTGACCATTCCGGGTGTGACTAGTCTTACCACCCCCCCACCCTCACTCTCTGCACGCCCATAACTTTGCAATGTTGCAGACAGGCTAATTACCGATTGTTTGCATCTCTAATGCAAATCGCATGCCACCATAGGACAATGCTTTGATGACACCCCATCATTTTACCCTGCACGTAAAGTGGCGGAGGAAGAGGGAATGAATATTAAATATTGCTTCCCAGGAAGGGGTGGGGGGCGGGTGTCCTAGGTAGCGTTAGATATTTTAACCAACTAAATTTTACAGGAACTTTCCCAAAGTTCGAAAGCTGAGCAGCCGTCTGAGCAGCCCGTCCTCCAAACAGACCCAAAAGTGATTCCATGCGCCCGCCAAACCTGTTTTATGAATGGAAAAACGGGTTTTCACCAGACTCCCAACTGATTGCGTTAACACTTGGTGCTTCACCGACTAATTTTGTTAGAACCACGACGCTCTAAATGCTTCACCAACGTACTACAAATAAAAATAATCGCCAACAGAACCAAAACACGTAACCTAACAGATGCCTATATATGCACAATATGCTAAAATATTATAAGTTATATTTGAGAATTCCAGTTTTGAATGAAGTTTTAAAATTTGAATGAATCTGTGGGGTCGACCGCTGGATGTAATGCACTAGTTGATGACGGGTTGATTAGCAGACAAAGCCTATAAGGGTTAAGGTTCATAGTTATGTTCCACAGGCAATAACTGTAACGTTTTGAGAATCTGAGCCCACATAATCGGATGCAGCGGCTCCTAACGTTCCTTGACTGTTGGTTTTGAAAGAATTTAACTTCTAACTATTCGCAGATTCCTGATTATATGCATCTACTCATTCACGTGTCTAACCTTCGATTGGAATAATCCAGCGAGACTAAGGTTTATCTTCCAAAATATTTCCAAACGAATAGTATTTGCAAAGTAACTTGGCTCTACATTTATAGTTTAATGTTCTCTTGTTTAAGCTCTGTCAATCTGTGTACTTAAATCATACCTTTTATTAGCTAGTCTCAAAGATGGAGCCTTGTAAACCTCTCAACTTTTCCTGGATAACTTGTTATATCTGCGCCCCTGAGTAGTGCCATTAACCCCCCCCCCACCTCCGAGTATTATCATTGATGTATGAAAATGCATTAGTTTCGACCACGCCCACATCACCGAATCCATCTCTATCGCAACAGCAATTTGTCTTGGTGTACGTAAGTCATTGTGGTTGTCGCTAACATTCGTGTGGAAAGACGGTCGTGCAGCAGGCATGGCAAGCCACACGTGTCGCTTGCCATGCCTGGCAATAGCCATGCCATAGCAAGTCCACTAGTTCGTCTGCAAGATGAGTGCCCGTCCCTCTAGCTCCCAACAGGGAAGGGAAATGCCTCTTGTGCTGCGTAAATCTTGCGTAGTTCTAGAGTCGGTTGAGATCGACCATATGGTCGTCCTGGTGCTAGTCTCCAGGGTGGTGGTGGAGGCAGTGAGACTTGCGTCCGGGGCTATGATGGGGTTCAGACAGTTGGCTAGGTACATCATGTAGTTCCATAACGAATCGTAGATTGTCTGGTCTGGCAAGCCTCCCCGCTAGTCGAATAAGACCAGGGATAATGTCTGCACGTGATGCAAGGTGCTGGTTGGTCCTTGGGGGCGGGGGGGGGGGGGGGTCTGCAGTGTGTAGGCCGGGGTGATCTGTTGGGAGACAATGTTTGGTACAGCTGGTAGGGTCGTAGTCTGCATCTGGCTTACTGAAGGCTGGAACTGGTCAGGACTAAAGTCGCAGCGACTGCCTCTTGGTGGACGGCGGCGTTGGAGGGGGGGGGGGGGTGGCGGGGGGAGGCTTCACTTGATCGGTTCTCCTTGACGGGTGGTTGATCTGTCCCCTCCCGCTCCGCAGCCATTTGCCGCAATTGGGCCGCCGCCTTTTCATAGTTTCTCCCGCGGACGAGCCTGGATCGTGACAAGCCTGGAGGGAATTTTGGCTTCTGCTATGGTGGTGGTGCCATATTAGGTGCTTCTACCTAATCTGCACAGTAAAATGAACTAGAGGGGTTGGTGGCGGCGGCGTGCTGTTCTCCAGTTCTCGCCTTGGTGTTGGTACAGTCATTGTAGTTCACAGTACTGGAGCACGAGTTGCACTTGGCAGATTGTTCCGGATACTTGCAGTGCTCATAGCTGAAGCACACGCGTTGTAGACTCGGTGGCGATCTAGTTTGGGGAAGAGATTCTAAAGCACTTGAAACCGTTCTTCACTGCTTCCTGGGTCTGCTCTGTTTCGAAGATTATCGTGGGTAGTGACTGTTTTGTAGTTGTCATTCAGAGTAGTTTTCTTCATTCACTTGCCACACTGTCGGGTACCTCGCCCGCTAACTAGCGTTTCAGCCTATTCGCAAATATTTTTTGTCCTGGCAATGACTTGTCTGGGTGGAATCGGCGAGAAGTTCGCCTCCAGTAGTGGGACCTGGCGTTCCGGATCCAGGATCGTCTTTAGGTCCGCTTTTGTTGCCATGATTAGTGGCCTAATTACCATGCTTATGGACATCAACTGACCTTTCTGACGTATCTTTGTCAATGGCTGCTGCAATTTCGCGCTCACGGCGCTTGTAGACTTGAGTAGTCGCACTTTCACTGTCATGTTCTTTGGCAATGACGGTCTGTTACCCTGGGTCCAGTCCTCTTGTTGTTCTTGACCTAATCAGGTCGCCTCTATTCTCGACTACCGATGCACCAGTAGTGATGCCTTCTATGGTGTTATGGCCAAGTGTCCTTTGTCCTGATCCTGAGAACTGGAGTTTATAGAAGTGTTCATCTGGATGTTTTCCCTCGTAACTCCAACATACCCCCAAGGAGTGGCTATTGGGACTGTTTACATTAGTTCATTTATTCATAGCTTGTATTAATTAGCTTAGGTTTAAAATTGATTATCCTTGGGGTAAAAGCTCAACGGGCTCACCATAGCCCGTGTTACTTGGAGATATTTGCTCCAGGTAGCGAATCTTTAACAATAATAATAATCCTTCGAAGTAAAGAGTTTGTCGGAGAAAGTATCTGGTATTTATTAGAACGCTTTGTACTACTCTTCTAGTTCTAATTACTTGTTCACTCCTTACTATCAGTCCTATCATTTTTTCCAGCATTCGTTTGCTACAACACTACATCCAGCCATGATTAAACATGACTTTTGTCTTCAATTGATAGTTTTCGCCCCGTTTCAGCAATAAACTTAGCTGCATGTATTAAAAGGTAATAGAAATCCGGAAGGCGATTGTATACTATCTCTTGCTCTATTCTTACAAACGCCTTCAAAAATTGTATTGGGGTAATTGAAAAGGGCTTGTATCAAATACATTATGACCCTCTTAATAAGAGGGCTATATCGTAATCTCGACTATTTTCTTACCGGGATTATAAGTGCTTTGTGAGCTTTATCGATGAAAGATGGATAACTTAAATACAAAAACAAACATTTTAAGTTCGTGTTCTAGGTAAGACTGGTCACAAATCTTGCACGCTCTTAAATAAGCGGTGTACTCGATGGTCTTTAACAGACTTAGAATGAGTCCGTACTTTTTTTTTGGAGGGGGGGGGGGGTGTGTTAAGTCTGTTGACCAAACCGCGCACTAGAAATTGGAGACGAAGACGTTGAAATGATCGTTACTTCTACCTACAATGTAATCTTACTAACTTTTTTCAATGGTTAAGTTTTAAGTAATGGTCCACTGGCTTAAGAGCATTGCAATCTACTTCTAGAAATCGTCAAATATAGCAAAAAGACATATTTGAATTCTGGGACATTTCCGTCAATTATTTGTGCGTGAATTGAATTGGGAAGGCAAGTCAGAGGTTAGACTTTGTTGAATAACTTAAAATTCCTTAGTTCTTTTGAAGCGTTTTTAAGCTAGGAACAACGGATGTAAGAAGGCAGCCTTCCCTGTGGATAGCTACCATATAGATGAAAGGCATCTCGGGCAGCTTAGCAGAAATCGGAATGTTAAATCATTCTCAACACTAAAGTGTAACCTCGTGCTGACCTTCCCGATTCAAATCAATTGAATTTAACTTGTAATTGAGATATGCCGGGGGGGGGGGGGGGGGGGATTAATCATACACTATACACTACCATCGCAGCAAATTTTCTTCATAAATTTATATTCATAATGATATTAACTACCCTTTTCTGCTTTCATAACACTTCGCATATTTTTAGATCGTTAGCTTAATTTTTTTTTTTTTTTGGTAAACGGCTTTAAAAACAGTCGGCATTAAGATTGGCAAAAAATGCATGAACAGAACTCGAACAGTATAACACAGTCGTATAATACACACAAAGGTTTACCCATGCTTGTTTCTAGTCATAAAGCCCCAGAGCACTATAAACCAACACTAACAAGGCAAGAAACGCTTGATCAAAAAATAAGAACAGTATAACATCACACAAATAAAAGCTGTACAGTACACAAAATGAAAACATTAACACAGAATACCGGACCACAGGGAACCGGCAGACCAAGAGCAAAAAAGATATATGCGGGAACTTAGAATATGGCTTTTTTAATGCATAGTACAGAAAAGATAATACAATAAACCCTACAAAGCAAACTCAAAATACAGCACAAACCACCAAAAGAAAAGTCGGAAAAAGTACACATGTTACGGAAACATGCACAACAATTTCCCACGGCACATAAAAAAATGAACTCAAAGAACCGCATACAATTAATCACAATTTATCTGGCAATAGACGACGAGGGTACTTCCTCCTGTAGGTATCCCACAGAGCCCACTCCTACGCAGACACGTGACCACGCGATCGCAGTGGTCGCTACATGTAATTGGGAGTATCCAGCATGGCGCCCTTCACCACGGTGGAATACAGGGGGGCGGCTGCACAGAAACGACCATAAACACAAGTACTTGTGTATATACACTAATCCATGTTGTAAATGTGTAACACTCCCTTGGGACAAAAAAAGTCTGTAATCTTCTAGCCCGGAAAGTCCTTCGTACAACGGATTTCTTCCCCGAGCCTATCTTAGGGGTACTCATGCCGACGAGTCCACTTTTCTCCGTAAATCATGGGTCAGTCCTCCACAGTATAAAGTGTCAAAACATTACCTCGAAACTCATCACACATGCTGCCTGGCTTCTTGTAAAAGTTTAGTCTAACAAGCCTTAAGTTGGATGACACTGACAGTAATTTCATCTAGTAAAAAACTGGGCCACCTTGGGATACGTCGGTCCAATCAAATAGCTCTGGTTACCACAGACAATTAAATCTCCACCGAATAGGCCCTACTTACTACTTGCTAAAAGTAGTGTTCAGGACTGCCCTTGATGATCACTTTAGGTGAACTGCCTCTTGTCCAATTTACCTCCCGCATCACTTCAGAGGAATAAAAAATTATATAGTGAGACGGAAACTACAAAAGTGTTCAGATCACAGCTTTATACTGGGGATCACGCAATGGAGGGAGGGTGGGGGGGAGGACATGGTGCACTCTACAGATGGCATCGACACACACACTGGAATACGATATTTATTATAATGCCAAAAAGAATGATTGATTTTTTTTTTAAAACCTTGTTTCTCGGTTTGCTGCATCGGGAACCCTTTACTTTCCCCCAGATAACCAAATAGAAGCTGCTTGTGGGCCACATGTTAGGAATCTTTACTTTCTCCTGCTTCCTGTCTTCACAATGCTGGTCCAGATATGGACTGGTGTACTAGTGAGACGGAGCAAGATTGAGGACAGAATTTAACTTTTAATACCTAATCTCTGGAACAGGTTCGGTGTGTTAGGACAAGTTTATATTTGAGGTGCGACAAGAATGCCAGTTGGTTCATTGGAAAACACGATATTAAGTTTAAAACTAGAGAATACTTGTGTTATTTACAATAATGTACTTAGGGATACCAACCCGGGTATCCCAAGGTACTTGTCCTCGGGGCTCACCGTCCCTAGAGCTTCGTCGTTGATTGGGAGTCGTAGACTTGCGTTGACGAACCATCTCTGTGCACTCCATAGACTTAAAGGCTCAGAGTATGGCCTTTTCCCGGGTTCACGTAAGGCCCTCGCCCGTAAGGATTCCGCAAATGCTTTTTATTAATGCTTGCAGGCTCTGGTGGGTCTCTAGCACAAAGACCAAGTTGTCAGCGAAGGCCAGTATAGAGATCCTCTTGCTCCTCGACTTCACCCCTGCACAGTCCTTCTTGGCCTCTGTAATTGCCTTGTCGATCATTAGACTGAAGGGGGTTATGGGGTCGCCCTGTTCCACGTCGTGTGATCAGGATTGCCTCTGATTTCTGACTGATGCCGGTCGAGGCCTCGTCGTATCCCGACATGATGCATGTCCTAAAAAGCTCTGGCATGCACTAGATGGCCCTAGAAATGGCTGGATGGATGACGCTATCGAACACCTTCTCCATGTCCAGGAACGCGAGGTGCGTGCAGTGACGCAACGCCCAAGCTGTAGCCAGTAAGGCGTCCAGCAGGTTTTCTGAACAATCAATCGGAAGGAATGCCTCTTCTAATGCTTAACGATGCGCACGTCCTTGGAGAATCTGCTTCCCAATAGCTTACCACGATGGTGCGGCGACTTCGTCAGTTATTGGGCAATAGTGTTTGCATTCTGGGGGGTTGGGAATCTTTGGGATCAGCACCTGGTTCTGTGAAATGGTTGGGCAGGGGATGGGGGCAAGGACTAGCTTAAGAGCCACGGGTTGTAGAGCTGTTAGAACTTACGTTTATGGAATTGACAAAAGGTTGATCGAAAATGATTTAAGAAACGATAAATTTGTCTTCATATACGGGTTTGCATCATTTATCGTGTATATAATGAATTTTTACCATTAAACGGGAAGTTCTTAAACGGGTCATAATTTAGAAGTTCAATTTCAAACTTTGACTGGATAGATATGAAAAGGGCTCCAACTGGTCCGTTTCAGCATTGCAGCCTAAATAGAAAAGGGGGGAAAAATGCAACTTTATAAATAGACGAATTATATGAATTTTCAAAATTACTACACTAAAATTGACTGATAAGTGTCATAGAAATATCACAATAGCATATAATTCGATATTCATTATCCAATATCTTGGTTTTACTAAAGTTTTGTCCGCAAAAATTATACAATGTTTAAATGTTCAGAAAACCAATAAATGGACTTGAATAAAATAAATCATTGTAGACATAAACTATACATAAGGTGTAAGTTTCATGTAAATAGAATAGTAGTAGTCGCCTTGTAGTGGTAAATAACTTGAAAAAAATAGTTTAAATGTCACCTGTAGCTGAGGTTGATACAAATTTCTTTAGAAATTGCAACACCTACATATAGGCATGCGTCCAGTAAGGTTATTTATTAACATCTTTATTGAAATCGTCAGATTAGGCAAAATTGTAATTTTGTCAGTCTTATTAAAGTGAGGATAATGCTGGTATTCACTGTCACACAGGACAGAGGGTCACACGCAAGACAATAGGTAAACTGTAGGCTGAAGTACATGTATATCATAGTTACAATCAGTTTTAATGTATGAATGTGAAAACAATTCTATTGTGCACTGTTACACAAAGGCAGGGATGGTTTTAAGTGATGCAGCTTCGAGGAAATTTTATGTATTTCCTTAAAATGGACAAACAAATTTTGGATAAATTGTTAGGATGTCCAGAACAAGTCAATGGAGGTTAGTTGGTGGTACAATAGATTAAGAGGTTTAAAGTTTCTTCACTGTTTGACATTCAACAAAAGTGTTCTAGTGAATGCATTAACGGTTTATCACAGAATTTACAATCTGAATATTCTGGTTGTGTCTCAGCGTTACGAACTTGCCTGATTTGTTTATAACCAGGGAGAATTAGTGTATAGACTATCACATTGCCTGGTCCGGTTACTGTGCTGACCATACAAATACCTATTACAAAAGTTTTCATAGTTTCCAATAATGCAGCTTTTAGAGGTCTGGTCATTTCTTAGGACTTCTAAATCTGAATTTCTTGTATGTTTTTAATAATTGCATTAGATAATCCAAAGTCATAAGCAATGCCTTCATTCCTGCAAGAATCATAGCCAATCGATCTACAAAGTCATGTTTTCCAACTCCAACATGGGATGGGATCTACACAATTTATATAAGTTATCATTGGGGAAAAATTACATTAATACATTAAAAGCTACTTCAGACATACATTGCGATAGGTTATTTAAGGACTGCAGAGAACTTTATCACAGAATATCACTCCACCATTGAGCTAAAGGTACTCTGTGCCTAGATGTACTCAATAGCTCTGTCGTGCTTGCCCAGTTGTTCAATCTGTGTACTAGACATAATTTCATTCCCTTTATATACTGCACATGCACAATCTGTTCTACCAGTGCCTAACTGCAGAGCCATGAGTAAAGGCATAGGAATCAGTTGGTTTGAGATCTTGAAGCACGGTGTGAAAGTTCCACAAGTCGCCTGATAAATTTTTTTTAATTTATGTAATCAATATATAACTCTCAAACGTACTATAAAACAAAATACAAACCTATTAGAATAGATTCGAAAATTTCGGACCCATCGGAAAGGTAGAGAAAATGCACGCATGTGTCCCTCCAGCCGTAGCTTATCCTCCAACCCGTTCTCGCAAATTTAATAAGTCAATATTGACTTATTAAATATGTGCATAGGTGACATACTTAACATAATAGATACCCTTAAAAAGATTCATAGAAAACACCGACCTTACCTAACCTTGTTAGTATCTTAAGATAAGCATCTTATTGCTTCGTAATTACAATTACCTAACCTATAATAGATATAGGTTAAGTAATAATTGTAATTACGAAGCAATAAGATGCTTATCTTAAGATACTAACAAGGTTAGGTAAGGTCGGTGTTTTCTATGAATCTTTTTAGGGGTATCTATTATGTTAAGTATGTCACCTATGCACATATTTAATAAGTCAATATTGACTTTACGAATTTGCGAGAACGGGTTGTATCCTCTCACGGGTTCGGGGGGTCACCCACCATCTCCTAAATCAGCCACTGGGGAAGTGGTACCCCAAGATGACGTCCGGTAAACTTAGCCAGAGTCCACTCACCCTAGTTGCTTCTGGGTCTCGAGTGACTTCCCTTGTGTCCCATGTCCATGTCCAGGGGAGATTATTAGCAACCTCTTCCCGTGCTCTTGGACCACATACGATAAATCGCGTACATCCAGGTTAGGGATTTTACGGAGCAGATCTCCTAATCTCCGTTGGTAAAGCCCAACCTCTTAACACGGGCACTCTAAATGCTGAACCCACCTCTCCAATTCAAGGTAATTGAAGAGGCAGACACTGCATTAGCACCGGTGTAGTCCCTGACTCATTGAAGGATCTCGGGGGTGCCATACCGGTCACATTTGCTATGGTGTGGCCGAGAGAATGTAAAGCCATCAGCCGAGACCTGGGTCTCTTAAGATTATGACCTCGTTACTTTGCAAGCAATGATGTCTGGCTTGCAAAAGGTCCCACCATCGGGTATCCGCACCTCCCTCGCCACCTCATACCCTCGCCATCTCAGACGACCAGCTACGAACCGGGTGATATCGTCATGACGTACCACCCGTGCTCCATGCGTCCTTGGGCATCCTTGAGATATGGCCAAGGATGCCAGGTTTCCTGCATGTATCACACATGCCGCTGGCACCTTGGCGACCCATAGCGGCTCTTGACGGCGTGGCCAAAGCGTTAGCTCTCACTTCGACAGCATGAGCGAACTCTTCCCCCCCCCTCCCTCTCAACATGTGGGTGCTGGACGAGATCCACCCAAGGCACGAGGGAACCTCGCACGAGGACCTCTGTCTAACACCATCGGCCGTGCGGTAGAGCCGCTCTCGCCATGTCCGAAAGCACTCGGCTCTGTTGGTTACTGGCTCGCCCCTCATAAAGGCCGGGCCGATCCACCGACGCATCTTATCCTGAATAGCCAACAGATCACTGAAACGCCTGTTCTTATGCAGCCGGATTGACGAGACAAACTCGGGCATCCCCCAAGACCACCGTCCTTCCAGTCGATGTAGAAGAACGCATTCGGGTTGTCGTGCGGAAGACGGAGCCAACTATGAATAGCCTTCCTCATCCTCCGGTCGATTCTCGCTAGCAAAGTCTTAAACACTGTACCCAGAATCAGACGATGGTTAATTTTAGTAACAAGGTGGTGCTTCAGCACGTATAACCTCTGCTGGGGTTTGAGGGGGGGGTCCTGCGGGAATGTTAACAATCCCTTCCTCAAACAGCCATAGAGGCCCCTGCCACCGGCACCAACGAGAATACCAAAGTACTTATACTCGTCACTGATGACAATAGAATCCATGGCTGCGCCCCCGACGTGGAATCTCGTTTGCGACGCGAGATACCACTTCTTGCGCTTTCCATCGATCTGTAAGCTCGGTGAACGGCACTTTACCGCGTTGACCCTCGGGCCAGCGCCACTCAAGGTATCTCACATAACGTCTAAAAACGCCTGAAGGCCGGCTGGCGTCTCTGCTGCCACAACCAAATCGTCAGCAAACGCTAGTACTGACACCCTTTCCTCCCCCAGACGAATCCCCAACTTCTTCGCATTGGTGATTGCCTCGTCAATCACAAAAGTTAAAAAGAAACGGGGACATGGGAACTCCGTTTAACTCCCCTAGTCACAGGGATTGCTCTAGATTTCTCCTTCTGGCTGGAAATGAGTCGAGGCGCCATCATAGCCCGACATAAGTCCCTAAGAGGCTTAGGGACTTCCTTGCGCTCCATGGCACGATTTATGGCCGCATGGGAAACGCTATCAAAAGCTTTGTCAAGGAATGCAAGGTGCGCCGGATGTTTCAGTGCGCGGGCCTCGGCCAGAAGAGCATCTAGGATCGCCAGGCTTTCAGCGCATCCATCCACAGGGATGAACGCCTTCTGCCTCCCGTCGATCCTGATTGCTTGAGAAACTCGGCTGTTCATGATCTTGTGGAACAGCCGCACTATCATAAAGACATGGTAATGGGGCAATAGTGTGAGGGGGTTTCTGGTCTAGGAATCTTGGGTATCGGCACAGTTTTGCACGCACGGAAAGGACGTGGCAGGGAACGGCTAGCTAGCCACAGATTGAACAGTTTAGTGAGCACCCTGAGTGGTATGGACCCGAGACGACGCGTAGTTATCCCGTCGGGACCGGGTGCAGAGACCTTACTTGTCCGTAGAGCGGTCTGGACCTCCATAGGTGATACGGGCTCTAACAGGTGCTGAATGGCAGGACCAGAGCCGCGCTCAATAAGCCAGTTGTCTGGCAGCGAGGGCCTGGAAAAAAGGTTCCCCCAAAACTCCGAGGCGGTTCGGCTCCACCTCGGAGGGTGTAACCCTCCAGTCTCCGGAGAGGACATGCGCCGCTGCCGAAGATCTTTTCTTATTATAAAGGCTTTGGCACAGATTATACTGTGCCCTGTGCTCCCTCTACCTCCCTGAGGTAGACCAAGTAGGTTGGTCAGATCCCATCATATATCATGCGTTGTAATTGATGGCCGTCACTGTGATGTAGACTATTGCATGACCAAAAAAAAATTTTTTTTTGGGGGGGGGGGGGGAGTTTCCAAACTTGGTGTAGGCTAATTTGGATTCTGAATCGTCCCTCCAGATACCTCATGGTTTTTTTCACTACAAGGTTGTAGTAGATCTTCCAGACTTAAGTCATGTGCTTGCTCGGTTTCTGGAAATGTACAACAGTCTTATCGTGGTCTTCCCATTTGCAATGTCTTGGTAGAAATTCCATGTCTTTGATTTTAGGGCGGTGCACGTGCACTGGCTTCTCATCAGTGGACGTTGCATGGAACAGTCAGGACAGGCAGGCATCTCTCATTTGTTTCCAGTCAGTGTTGTCCCTGATGGCTTTGAAGTGTCCCTGACGACTTCAGAATGGTATTGTCAGTTTTCCTTCTCCTTTGACCAGTGGCATTCGTGTTACCTTTTGACTCTCACTTAGACAGCTGACTTCTGAAAGTTGCGTAGCTGTGTTGCAAGTCTCTTGCTAAAGTGATTTATACACTGTCTTTTCCACATTTTCTTCTCCACATGGTCCAGCACCGTTGTTCATTCCACAAATTTTTTTTGCATGCAAGTCACTATTGCCCCCGATGGTCGTATACTTGAATTTTATGCTCGCCCTTCTGTGCATCAGAGCTGCCGGGACCACATTGGGGACAATGGCGGCTGAAAAATTGACCATAATAACGTTTTCATAAGATGGTTTGCACCACGGCGTTTCCAGAACCATGTAGTACTTTTATAAATTTCAGTGGACGAGGAATGTAGGTGTTAAGGCATTCTCTATGGCTGGTGTAAATGCTAATCACGTTGAAAACAAAAAGGTTGACTGCTTGGCGGTTGTCTCCTGTGGTAAAGTGAAAGGGAAAAACACACAAATCTTATAAATAATGAACTTTAATTTACTTTAAACAAAATAAAGATAATCACTTGGCTATGTACAGTGCGGATCAAAATATATACAAAGACAAAACGCAATATAAAATAAAATAATGATACTCTAACTAATTTGTCTTGCTTATTGTAAAGGTGCCGAGAATAGTGGGCTGGCTGAAACTTCTACTAATATACAGGACGTATGCTTAGATAGAAGCGTCAGCTCAAGAGCACAAGAATATTCAGAGGCAAACTGCTCATGCGAGACTATATATAATGATGCAGATGGTGCTGGAGTCGCGTGAAGTTGCCGATTCACTAATGGGGAGTGTTGATTTGACGTGGTCATTTGGTGATCGACGAGGTGGTGCACCGACAGTGAGGGGGGGGGGGGGTGGGGATGAGGGTGAGAGTAGGGTAGTGTACCCCCCCTGTAGAGACGTCTATTATTACACTTGTATACTATTCTTGAATGTGGTATCATAATGTTGCAGAAGTATAGAAGTAATGCAATGTAGGAAGGAGCAGGCTAAATCTCTTGAAAGAGATTACCGTCACAATAGTATATGTAAAATAGAATAATAGTCACCTTGTTGTAAATTAATTACTTCAACAAAATGAAGTTTAAGATTATGCCACCTGAGGTTGATATAGACAGATTTTTATCGAAATTGCCACACCTACATATAGGCATGCGTCCAGTAAGGTTATTTATTAACATCTTTGACAAAACTAATTAAAATTTTGCCTAATCTGAGGATTTGTCTTATTAATAGTGGAGAATAATGCTGGTAATCACTGTCAGACAGGACAGTTAATAGTAAACGCCTATAGTCATGCCTATAGTCAATGCACGAATTCTCCCTGGCTATATCTCGCTGCCTGCTCCGGTTACTGTGCTGACCATACAAATACCTATTACAAAAGTCATTGCTTTTAATACTGCAGATTTCAGAGGTCTGGTCATTTCTTAAGACTTCTAAATCTGAATTTCTTTTGATTCTAATAATTGCATTAGATAATCCAAAGTCATAAGCAATGCCTTCATTCCTGCAAGCATCATAGCCAATCAATCTACAAAGTCATGTTTTCACTCCAACATTGGATGGGATCTACACAAATTGTACAAGTTATCATTGGGGAAAAATTACATATTAATATATTACGAGCTACTTCAAACATACATTGCGATAGGTTATTTAAGGACTGCAGAGCACTCGCAGAATATCGCTCCACCACTGTTGAGCTTAAGGTACTCGGTAGCTAAATATACCAAATAACTGTCGTGCTTGCCCAGTTGTTCAATCTGTGTACTAGACATGATCATTTCGTTCCCTTTATATACTGCACATACACAACCTGTTCTACCAGTACCTAACTGCAGTCATGAGTAAAGGCATAGGATTCAGTTGGTTTGAGATTTTGACGCAAGGTGTGAAAGTTCCATGAAGTTTCTAGATTTAAATTTTAATTTTTGTAATCAAAATATAACTCAAAAACGTACTATAAAACATAATGTAAACCTATTAGAATTGGTCAATGTGGGTCCTGAGTGTGGCACCATGAGGACTAATATTGCAGACTAATAGGCACCAGCCCCATAGCCAGGATCCTCAGGAGCCTTCCTCGGCTTGGTGGTGTATGATGTTGATTGCTGCATAAACTTGTTCATGTTGAAGTACCAATCTGGGATGTCATTGAGGTAGACAAAGGAGGCTGGTCAGATCCCATCAAATACTAGGCATTGTAATTGACGGCCTTGACTGTATGATGAAGTCGACCATTGCACGACGAACAAATGTTTTGGGAGTTTTCAAACTCGGTGATGTAGACTAATTTGGATTCTGAATCTTTCCTCCAGACACCTCATGGTTTTCTTTCACTACAAAAGTTGTATTAGATATTCATGACTTCAGTCATGTGCTTGCTCGGTAGCTGGAAATGTACAAACATCTTGTTATCGTGGGGTCTTCCTATTTACAATTTCTTGGTAGAAATGTCATGTCTTTGCTTTTAGGCCAGTGCACGTGCACTGGCTTTTCATCAGTGGACGTTGCATGGAACAGGCAGGAATCCCTAACTTGTTTCCAGTCAGTGTTGTCCCTGATGACTTTGACGTGTACCTTACGACATCAGAATGGTATTGTCAGTTTTCCTTTTCCTTTGACCCGTGGCATTCGTCTTCCCTTTTGACTCTCTCACTTAGACAGCTAACTTCTGCAAGTTGCGTTGCTGTGTTGCAAGTCTCGTGCTAAAGTGATTTATACACTCGGCTTTTTTCCACATTTTCTTCTCCACATGGTCCAGCACCATTGTTCATTCCATATTTTTTTATATGCTAGTTGCCATCGCCCACGAAGGCTACCTGAATTTTATGCTCTCCCTTCTGCGCATCAGAGCTGCTGGGACCACATTGGGGACAATGGCGGCTGAAAAATTTACCATAATAACGTTTTCATAAGATGCGGTTTGTGCAACGGCGTTGCCAGAACCATGTAGTATTTATAAATTTCAGTATTTTAAGATTTTTCGAAGTTATAGCCCCTTTAACTGCGCTGTTATGGCCCTATTGGGTCGCAACTGGGTTCTTTCTCTGATGTTAAGAGTAAGGGTATCCGGCCCCAAGTTAGTAGTGGCTTTCTAGGGGTGTGTTCCGTAACGCAAGTAAATTAAAGGGGAAGGGATAAAACTGCACTAAACTTATTTATGGTGGTGGAATAATTATATATTTAAGTATATAAAGTCACACGCGATTACTATTATTACACTTATGTACAATGACTTCTTCCGAAGACTCGGGAGGTTTCACGGTGCTCAACGATTCTTAGCCCTGGTTCTCTTGTGGCCTTACGATGAATCCTTAGATTCCCTTAAACGAGTCTACCCTAGCCACAGGCCAGCCAAATCAGTCCCACTGGGTGCGCCGTCGTGGAGGCCTTCAACCCCAAATCCAGTTTGTAGCTGGCAGGTTCCAATCAGCTCTGCTGCGTAGGCCACTCCACGACCGGTACTAGGGTTGCGAGCCCTAGGCAGGAGCCTTGTGTGATTCCACAGATCACTCTCCTCACCGCAACACCCCAGTGGCTAGTCTTCTCCACCAGTCAGCCCCGGGTACGACAATTCCTCAACTGCCACGTCACAGGCAGGCTAACACAAGTGTTCATCTGGGGGGCGACTCGGCTTCTGCAGCAAACTCGTGGAAATACTTCGGCTGCCTTGAGTAGACTGATCCACCGTCCGATTCAGCAGTCCCAGGTCGACTCTGTAATCATACACGTCATCAGTTACTAGTTACACTCTAGGGCACCTCACTTACAGGCTTAGACACAAACGCCCACCGATCCACTCCATAGAAGGCGTTGCTGTCTAAGCGCCACCTCACCAGAGGTCAGCAGCGGCTATGTTACGAGCTGATCAGGACGGGAAACCAGCCCCTGTGGCCGGTATATCCTGTCCTCACTAGATGGCGTCGTTCATTTGGAGGGGGTTTCGGGAGCCGACCAAGAGATGGCGCGGTCGTCACAGCTCCGTGCTCGGATGCTGTGCTCGGGTCCGTAACACGCGCAATATATATAGATTTCGTTAACAAAACCGAAACCGCGCAATACATTAATAGCCGTTTGTGTTTAGCGCCTTAAGGAGACAGATGGTAATACCGTCGGGGCCAGGAGCATAAATTATGGTATGCTTCTGTGCAGTAAGAATCTTGTTTTGTTATTGGCTTCCCAAGGTCTGTGTCGGGGTAAAGGGCGGTGTGTCTGGATCGGATGTCCTAGACAACTTTCCCTCCCAGAATTGAAGGAGCTTATCTGGAGCAACCAATGAGGGTGTCGCCTTAGTTTCCGGAGAGAATGTGCCAGCCACCTCCGTGGTTAGTTTCGAACAGGCGCTGGCACTACTCTCTCCATGCCTTTTGGTTCATTAGTAGTTTGAATCCACATTCTACGGAATCTCTCTCTAAAAATTGTCACCAGTGGCGATGTGACGGTCAGCTAGTGTGAAAAGATGGTATCTGACTAATCTTAACTTCACGATTGGACATGGTAATCTTTGTGAAAGGAACCTGTGACAGTCTATTACTTTGGATGCATATAGTTTTCATGGCTTGAAGTGTAGTCTTGTGAAGATGTTTGTGTTGAGGTCAGTTGTGCAAGTTATGGTGAATAGGATGACTCCCCACATTGCAGTTAGTGGCGTAACCAAGTTGCAGAAATGATTGTGCTATACCAATATTTTAAGACCTCGTTGCTTGAGAAAACATCTTCCCCCCCCCCCCTCTTTCCCCAGACGCGAAGATCTGTTGGGAATGAAAGTTTCCAGTGTTCCTAGTGTTGGGCATAAACACTGGGAACGTTGGAAGGCGTGGTGTATGTATGAGATACAGGACAAGATGCCCTTCGGGTAAGCTGGGAAGTGGGTGTAGCTGAAGAATAAGCCGGTGAGAGGACACGACGGAGGGATGGAGCCAGGGCTGAACAGTTGCATGGCAGATCTGAGGCTCTCGAGAACCAGGCCGGCTAGGCAGGGAGGCCGGGTCTTGTGTGGGGGGGGGGGGGCGATGGGAAGAGGACGGCTCTACTCTAGTCGGTCTCTTTTTAAGCTTAAGTCTTCGGTGTTGGTCTTCACGGTAGCGGATATGGAATACATCTATTCCAAACGAGCAAAATTAGGCCCCCCATCCCCCTAAGGAGGGGGGAGGGGGAAGGAGGGAAAGAAGGCGGCTGCCTTCAGCGTATGATGGCTATTTTTTCATTAATTTTGCGTTGTTTAACTCGCTGATGTTTGCATCCCTCAGTTGCTGGTCGGGGTTTAGGCCGTCTGATGCGTCGATGAATTTAGTCTTCGCTCTGCTGCTAGGGTCGGGAGTCTTCCCTTTTTGCCAGGTTGCATAGGTCCCTCCGGGTGATGATGATGAATCCGCGGATTAATCTCACCTGTAGTGTATCCTTGACTGGGAATACACTACGCTCTCCTGGCGTAGTGTATCCTTTTTCGACCCCCCATTTCAACCTGCGTCGAAAACCAAGAGCTAAAAACGTCCCCTTCAGAAGAGGCAGAGATGACCCGTGTGGCACGTTCATGCTTTGCGATTAGGGCACGGGAGACGCCCGACCACCGACTATTCATATTGTCAACTGGGGAGCAACATCAGAGCACGTCCGCCCCCCTCTGGCGACCAGCCAGCAAATTTCAATCTTAAATAAGTAGCACCATGGTTTAAGATGGTTTTTAGAGAATTTTCAGACTTTTGAAAACATAAGCGAAAATGCCCTCAATGTCTAATGGGGCTTGAGAATTCTTGAATCCACGTTCCTCGAAAGAGACACGAAAATTTACACAATTTAAACATGGTTGTGCCCATCGTAGGTCTTGTTTGATTTGAAGATACTCTCCGTGAATCAGAGGGACGTCTCTCATAACGTGATTACACTTAGTTTCTTGACGTCTCCCTCTCCCTGTTGTCGTGGGGGTGAGGTAAGGAAGGCAAGTGCCTCCTTGAACTAGTTGATACGCTTGCTTTAACTCGTACATGTCAATTCCTTAATATAGTTTTAGATCTCAATGTGGTTTACCTTTTTAAACTGTTCACTGATAAAAATAAAACAAGGTATTGGTTCACCTAAATTTCTACATGGTTAACTTCGATTCCAGTTTGTACAGAATCTTTCCAGCTCGTCAGTACAGCTGTTAAATCCCAAATCACTTGGTTTAAATATAAACTAAAGAGGTTCGTCTTCATTTCAGTTAATGACGCGAACGCTGTGGTCCTGAACTCTAGCAAGGCCACCTCTTTAATCTGCTGTAGTCATGACTTTATTCTCGTCAGACTTCTCAACTAGGTACCTGTTGGGCAAGCCTTCTCAACTTTCCTCCAGCTTCACAACGGGGTGAGGGCCTATGGTTTCCCGTAAGTCCAATGTAAATAACTAGTAGTGAAATCTGATTTGTAAACATTTTATTTTAATTAAATTTAAAATAATTTCTTGGTGTTTTTTCTAACAAGCACGATTTACTAACACATTCATTCGAATAGAACAGGGTATCATTGCCATATCGCCATTAAATTCACCAGCTACGAATATTGGAAATTCTTAAAACATGTCTCTGGACTTTAAGCACGATAAACATTTCTCATGAACCAACTTGATTATCAGGTAGTAAAATAGATTAATAAAAAAATTCCACTTTTGGTGAAACGTCTGGTGTTGAGCAAGCATTCATGTGGGGAAAACCCGAATCGTGGGATTTATTTTAATTCTAATCGGTTATAAATTAGAATTCATTAATATAAATTATTTATTAATACTTATAATTTCAATAGCGGACTGCATGAATTTAAAATGGACTGGTATTAAATTCCCACATCTTTTCCTACTTAAGCTGGAGGGGGGGGGGGGGTTTAGTCTATCAATCTAAATTAATATTGGTACACAGTTAATACTACATGGATTGGTAAATAAAATGGAACAAATACAGCTTGTCTAGTTATGGCCTGGACAAAGATATGAACAGAGATCACACAAATACGCCTTGTAGGGGAAACTAGTATAATAAGTTATACTAAGCAATTAACAGGGTACCTTGCCATGCAGTTTAGCCAACATATCCTAATCTAACTTGCATTACTGGCCAGGAATGACTAGATTTAACGGGTTATCAGATACAGAACACGTCCCTTATTGTTGAAGATAGTGCTGTTCTGGAGCACTATAGATAATGCCGTTATGGGAGCTGTTCACGTACCATAATATAAAGTAGAGGGGAAAATAGTGGAGCTTGGTGACCTCCACGCGAGACTTCTTTACGTTAAATTTAATGGCGTCGGGCCCCCCCCCGCCCCCTCTCCCACTCTCGCATCCGGCTCGACACAAGATGCGATTTTATCAAGTAGAGAAAGGCGTTATATTTAAAAAAAAATTAGTACCGATAGTTGGTTCAATTGGATTTTTTATTACCAGTTCGGATATATTTAAAAATTTCAAATATTTGCTGGCATTTATTGGCGACAGGGCAATGATCCACCGTTTTCTTCCAATGAATTTTAGTAAAGTTCTTTTCCCCGGCAGTGCTTAAGAATTACCACTTGTGTTGTATTCAATTAAAATTAAATTCATTGGTTTTGCTTATAAATGACTTTAGTATGGTGGAGCTCGTCTCTTTGAATAGAGCTGCAGCATTGACCGTTTATTCTTATAAGTTATAAATGATCGTGATGTTCACCCATTATTCGTGATTAAATTAAGCATTCATATAGTTTATTTTTTTCTTCTACAAATCATTAACAAATTCCTGTTCTTAAGTACAGAATAAATTCACGCCACGCAATAAAGGCATGTCGCAGAAAAATTCATGAGCCGCGGCATTTCCTTGTTTATATAACTGGAAAGTTCCAGTGAGAAATAGAACAAAAAGTTTGATTTAAAACGCCAAAACTCTGCGAAGATTGTTCTTTAAAACCATACTTAAAACTCTTAAGAGGTTAAGTAGGGGTCCAACAGCGTTCAGAGGTTCGAGCCTTCATTAACTTAACCCTGCATGGCGTAAACATTCACAGTGGGACTTGCACATCATTTTCCTTGCAATACATCTCCTGACTTCCAAGACGAGCGTGTCTCTTTTCCGACCGTCCCTCGCGGTCGCTTGTCCCTCGATAGAATTTTTAGCGACTCTGATACTCTTGATATCGTTTGCCTTATGCGTTTTTGTTCTCGTATTGGCGTCCTTGGTGATATTTAGCGCCCTCTGATTATTCCGCACATTTGATGGTGTTACATAGCTTTCCCGGTTTGGTGTCTTCTATTGATAATTACTTCTTTGCAATACAGATTATCATCGCGGATAATAAAAAGACGTACCATTTGCTACTTACGGATCCTGGAATGGTATAAGCCATATTAGTTTGATCACAAGACTCTAACATTAGCCAAAGACTGGCATAAACATTTTATTCTAGCAAATGTTTCGAAATGAAAAGACAATGTTTAAAAGTTTATGGATGACCGCGGACTCTGAAAGGTCTAGCATACTTTAAGAGTCTCTTTGTCTATATGCAGTTTTATGCAGTAGAAAAAAATTGTTGCTAAGTTACTTGGACAGTAAGTGGTGAAATTGAAAAATCTCATAAATTTGGAAATTATGATTAATAGGGTTCTTAAGAGACGACAAATTTAAGGAATAAAGAAAATGGGATGCTTGAATTATTTCTAGAAACGTAGGACTTCCATTATTATTTCTGTACCTGGCTGTTACAGATGTCGGTGTTTCGGCCCCCATAAGGATGCCTGCAGTTCGGGAATGGTGTAGAGGATGCAGCGAGCTACACACTGATATATGGAAAATATCTGCATAAAGAACACAAACAAATGCAAAATGTCCAAACTGAGTGGATTAAAATCACGCGGAACATTGACATGGAACAAACGATGCTTAGAATGGGTAAAAAATCAAAGCCTTTGGATCTACTCGGCCACTTGAAGCCACAAATCCACCACAAACTACCAAACCTTCAGTTAAAAGCCAAGGGTAATAATCCTCGGTCAGAATCCACGAAAATAAAAATCGGGAACATAAGAGCATAAATTCCCTTTAGTCTAAACAGGACCTTGAACAACTGGAGAAAAGTGAGTACTCCGCAAGGCGGCAAGCAGTTACGCAAGTACTTACGAACGTGTACATCTTTCCTCAGTCTTCGGCGGCTTAGTTTAAAATTATTAAACGGTTAATGAGCTGCGAAGAACCAGGAGGCTGTTTATAACAATAATAGTTGATATAAACAGCCTTCTGCTTCAGAGATCATTAACTTTAATAATTTTAAACTAAGTTGCCAAAGATTGAGGAAAGATGTACAGGTTCGCAAGGACTTGAGTAACTACTTAGTGAATATAGCCCCAGGGTAGCAAAATGTATACACCGGCTATTGTCCCGAGCACGGACGATAACCTCGACATCATAATTCTCCAGTAGCCGGATGTAGCAGACACCACGACTAAAGTCTCCCTACCCACGAAGACAAAAGGCAGCCAAAGGAATATAAGACTAATTTTTTCTTTAGGTATAAAGTCCAACACAAGGGATGTACTTGCTCGACAGGAAATCCCACCCACTGATTGGTTTATCAAGATAAAACACTGTGACTGTGGGCGAACGTGCCTATTCTGGAGGATCTAAACTTTCAGATTACCATCTACTTTGTAAGCGTTTCAGAATAAAACTTAATGTCTGATATAAACTTATAGCGATGGTACACAACCAATTGAGTAATAATGCAAGTGACGGATAAAGAAGTTTTTTGCCGTTTACCAAGAGTATTATTTAGTCCTTGTTACAGATTTGTTTCTATAGTACACTAAAGTTTATTCCTCCTGCTTCAGACTCTAAAGGGCTGCCTTTCCTGGAGACAGGCAGACTGATATAGTGCTCCTGTCATAAAACTCGTCACAAGTTGAAGCGCAACTATTTTTCATTTCTGGGAAGAGATGGTACGTCAGTGGAAGGCAGATTATAGCCCACCTGCAAATGCACGAACTTGACACACAATATCGATGAGAAAACCCACTAGGGCTCGAGGGGCTGCGAACCCGCGACCATAGCGTTGCTAGCTGCAAACTCCTCCACTGTCCCCCTCCCCATCCGGCCCGTTGGCGTCGTGTGGGGGCTTGGTGGACGGCTGCCGGAGTGTGATGCTCCGTGGGGCAGTTCTGTCCTTTTCTGGCCTTGCACTCTTGCTGCTGTCTTCTCTAATTGTGCCGGATCGCTTTTCCTTTTCCTTATGTTTCGTTTTTCTCCCCCTCTTCTCCTATCTGCTTGTCGTTTCCTGCAGACCTTTTGCTTGTTTTGGATTATTTCTTTGGACTTCTTCTATTTTGACGCCCGGGTGCTTTAGGAGGCATACTCTTGCACCCGTAGAACTGTAGTACCCAATGTCTCGAGCGAGGGGAACCTTTTATTGTCAATCACCCTTTCGTCGCTGAACCCGATCTCGACGGACTGACGGTTCTTAAGGTGGCGTTTGTGGGGCGTATACTCACAACGCACCCCTAGGGGGCCCCGGCATGATCGGCGATAGCTTCCTGTTGGGTGTCCTGCCTCTAATTGTGGCTCCATGGTGGGTATGGGGGCACATTCGTGGATGAATTTCACTTTTCGTCTCTGTCGTTGAATGTGTCCGTTGTACCCTCTCAGGCTCGTGGGGTGGGCGACCAAGCCCCCGAGTCGGCCTGTATTGGAAGCCCAGGCTCTGTAGCTCCCGCTGCGTTGGGCCCCGACCTTGCTCCTCCTTTGACCGTCCTGACTTCTTCCCCCAGCTCCCCTCCCTCCTCTGTGGTTGGGTCGAGCCTCCAGCCCCCGGTGGTGACCACTTCGTCCCCTGGTGCGGCTAAGTCTCTCGTTGTGACTACTGCGCCTTTTGACCCCTCTCTAGGGGTTCTCAACGCCGTTCGCGCCCCAGCCGCACACGCTCGATTCCTTCCCGTGCTGATGCGTATCAGGCCTTATTTGGTCCTGCTTCATGGGCCAAATACTTTGATCTCCTCCGTCTTGATTCTGCGCCTCCTGACGATTTCTCCCTCCATCGGCATCTTGTAGATTCCGTGGATGCGTCTGTTACTTTCAACCCCACTCGTCTCGGTACACGTGTTGTAACGGGGGGTGGGGGAAATAGCACTATCTAGTCCATTATTCCACCCCCCCAGTTAACTAACGAGGCCGGGGGAAACAGCTCTCTCTAGTCCGTTATCCCGTCCCCAGTCAGCTAACTATTCTAAAGCACCCTCCAGAGTTCCTGAGGCAACCTCTCTCGTTCAACCCCTTGTAACCTAGGTATTTGACTACCTAGGTGCTAAGACTACAAGGCGTCGTAACTGGATCAGTTACCCGAAACTCTAGAGAGAACTCTAAAATACAGAATCATTGCCACAAACGTAAAAGAGATAACGAAAGGAAAGAAATGCATAGTGAAGTAATTAGTGAGGGTTTGGGGTGAGAGGGAGAGAAGTGGGAGGAGTGAGGAGGGTCATTAGTTGAAAGTGAGAGTTCAGAGAGGGGTGGAGGGAGAGGAGTAGATAGGTAGATGTAGAAGAGTAGATAGAAGTAGACGTAGAAGAGTAGATAGTAGAAGACGAAATGCTGCCACCATCCATTCATGATCATTACATACAAGACAAGGAATGGAACTTGCCTGTATCACAAAATTCTCAAAGGATGTTATCATGAGTTCATTATTAGTATGTTCCCTCTGTACCATGTATCAACTCCTTAAAATCAGGGAACCAATCATCCCCGAGGCTTTCTCACCTCCTCAACTCAAAGCTCTAGGGCACAAAGTTAAACACAATTTAAATAATAAATTCATAATTATATTTCACATGAAGTATCATAATATAAGCAATCCAATTCAAATGTTAAAGAGAGTCATCATCCAAGAATTCGAGAACCCTACAACTTGACTGCCCCTGATCATCACACAACATATGTAAACACGACCAAGTCACCTCACTGTTCACTCACCGAGGACGGAGTCTAAGTTGAATAGAGAGGGGGGGGGGTCTGTAGCTTGACAGAGACTGTCTCGCCCCTGCCGGCCGACAGCCTCCCTGATAGGGCTGTCTTCTCTCTGCTCTCCTGGCTCGTCTGCTGCTCTGTCTGTTAATCCTCTATGCTGGATAGCTCTCCGAGTTTATATTGGGGAACCTAGTAGCTAACTCCGCCCACAAGTAGATAGCCTCCGGCACTACCAAGCCACTCCTTAAACGTCGGCATGTTTGAAGGCTACCCGGCTCCAATTATGCGCTTAGCGGAAGCAAGGTGAAATTATCATGATCTGACCTCAGGTCACTTGGGGTCATTAACGGTTAGAGGTGTGAGATCTCAGGCAGACAACTGGCGCCTCTCCGATCCTTGTCTGTGACTCATGTACTCTATGTATGTATTAACCTAAACCAAACACTTTTACAGTGTTACAGTGTCGTTGCTGCTCCTTCTCAGGATGCAGCTTCCCGCTTGGCTGCCTTATCTTGCCTTGGCGAGATCTCTGTTCGGGTCTCCAAGAACGTTCAGATGAATGCCAGTGTTGGCACTATTCTCCTCCCACCCCATGTTGCAACCGGTGTTCGGAATCTGCAGGATTGCCACGATGATATTCGGCATATCCTTGATGCCCAAGGCCATTCTGTCCTCCAGGTTGACTTGTTTACTCGTCCCCCTCGTGGTCGTCGCCGTCAACCCCTTCGCGTTGTGAAGATCACCTTTGATGGTGGGACCCTTCCATCCTCTGTCATTCTTGCTGGTGCTAGGTGCTCTGTCCAGGAGTATATTCCTTCTCCTCGACTTTGTAACAAGTGCTGGAGGTTTGGGCATGGTGCCCTCCGCTGCTCTGGGACTCTCTCTGTCCTTTGTGTGGGAGTGTAGGTCACTCTAAGTCGGAGTGCACTTCTCCCCAAGCTCGCTGCCTCAACTGCGGTGAGGCCCATCCTACCTTCTCCCGTGCCTGTGTCCATTACAAGCTTGAGGCAGCCGTCCTCAACCTGAAGCACTAGAGCGTTTATCTTTTCCTGAGGCGAGGCGCCAGGTTCGCTGGCTCCTGCCTTATACTAACATCACTTATGCTCGCGTGTTGCGCTCTTCCTCTCCTCGTCCTTCCCGCCTTCCTCACTCACAACCTTTTCCGGGCCTTGGACCCTGATACGCCCACTGCCCCCTCCTCTGTCCCTTTGTGTTCTGTCCCGAGGGGTCCCCCTCCTGGTCCTCTGTCTGGGGTTCCCCTTCTTTCTACCCGGTCTGTCATGTCTCCTGTGTCTTCTTCCTCGTCTCCCTCCGATCCTCCTTCCCATCCTCTTCCTCCATCTATCGGCTCTTCCCGCCGCCTATCGGTGCAGGCGGATGTCCATCGCTCTCCTAACGGCCGTCGTGTGTGCTCTCGTTCAGCTTCTCCTGTTGAGACACTGGAATCCGTTGCCCGGTACGTAGTTGCTGGGACACCAGTCTCTTTAAGTCAGAAGCGTAAGCCTGGCTCCTGTCCTTCCTCCTCCCCGGCGGGTAAGAAAGCTTCGCTTTCTTCCTCAGCTCCTACTTTTGGCTCTGTTGCTCCTTCCCCTCCCGTTTCAGTGATTGCGCCCCCTGTTCCTGCTATGGAGGTTTCTTTGGCCCCTGCTTCCCTTTCGGTTCCTGCTCTTGCTGGGGTGCGCTCCCCTCTTTCTACTCCCCCTCTTCCTGCTGCTGTCCTTGACTGCTCCTCTCCGTTGTCTCCTCTTCCTCCTCCTCCTCCGGACCCCGCCCGCCCACCTCTGATCTGTTCTCCCGTTTCCTTCCCTCCGTCTTTGCTCAGTTTACCCATGCCCCTTAACCCTGACTTTGCTGACCCTGATATTCTTTAACGTGCTCTGTTGCTCTTTCGCCTTTGTTTCTTCCTTGTTCTCTGTTTTTGTCCTGTCTCTTCTCGTCGTTGTCCATTCTTCAATGGAACGTTCGAGGTTATTACGCCAAATTCCTCGAACTCCAACTTCTGATTTCGCCCCTTTGTGTCTGTCTCCAGGACGCGATGCTTGGTGCTCGTCCTGGTCGTTTTCGTGGCTATTCCATTCTCTTCCCCCTCCCCCCCCAGCCGTTGCTGGGGCTTCTAATTCTTCTGCTCTCTTGATTCGTGCTGATGTTCCCTTTGTTCCTTTACTTTTTCCTTCGACTCTCCATTGTTCTGCTGCTCGTATCTTTGTGGGGAAATGGTACACGGTTTGTTCCATTTATCTCCCCCCGAGTGTCCCGCTCTCTCTTCCTGATTTGAAACACCACCTAGACTCCTTGCCGGAGCCTGTCCTCCTGCTGGGTGACTTCAATTGTCGTCATTCTCTTTGGGGTGACGTTCTGACGAATACCCGGGGTCGCCTTCTTGAGCCGTTTCTCCTCTCTTCTTCCCTGTCTCTTCTGAATTCTGGTGAGCCCACTCATTTGGACTCTCGGACTCGCACCCTTTCTTGTCTTGATCTTTCTCTCTGCTCTTCTTCTCTTTACTTAGATTTCACATGGCAGGTTCTTGATGACCTCCATGGAAGTGATCATTTCCCCATCCTTGTTTCCTTTTTCTCTTTTCGCCCTTCCCTCTCTTTCCCTAGGTGGCAGTTTGCTAAGGCGGACTGGACCCTATTTACCCTCAGTGCTGCTCTCTCTGACCTCTCCCTTCTGCCTCTCTCGCGCGCTCTCCTCCGTTTTCATGAGTCTTCAATGCTGCCCTCCGCTCTATTCCTCGCTCTTCCTCTCGGGGTCCACGGAAGTGCGTTCCCTGGTGGAATGCGGACTGTGCTCGGGCTGTCCGCTGTAAGCGTGCAGCCTGGAAGAGGCACCGCCGTAGGCAGACGACCGATTCTTTTCTTTTCTTTCGGAAAGCGAGTGCGGTGGCCCGTAGGGCCATCCGTACGGCTAAACGTGAATGTTGGGCATCTTATGTCTCAACAATTACGTCCGAAACCCCTCTGACCCAGATCTGGAAGCGTATCCGCAAGATAGCGGATAAGTTCGTTCCCGATGTTTCACCGGTCCTTCACCTCCATGATACTCTTGTGGCGGACCCGTTGCAGGTCGCTTCCGAACTGGGTTCCCACTTTTCTTCTGTTAGCTCTGGTCTTCATCTTCCCCAATCTTTTCTTCTTCGTAAACCTGTCCTTGAGTCTCGTCCTTTAGATTTCTGCACTCATCTTCATCTTCCCTATAATGATCCCTTCTCTCTCTCTCTGAACTTCGTTCTGCCCTGGCCCTCGGCGGTTCTACGGCGGCGGGCTCCGATGGTATTCATTATGAGATGCTTCGCCATCTCCCTCCGTGCACGTTTCAGTATTTACTGAGTCTGTATAATCGGATCTGGGAGTCGTCGTCAGTCCCTGAGGACTGGCTCGATGCCGTTGTCCTCCCTGTTCGCAAACCGGGGTCTCTGGGTACTTCCCCTAAGGAGTTTCGCCCTATTGCTCTCACAAGTTGTGTCTGCAAACACTTTGAACGTATGGTTAACGTTGACTTTTACGCGGAAACGAGTCGTTCTTCGTCCCTCTTTGTCACTTTATGGTCATCCCCTTGAATACAAAGATTCCGCGAAGCTTTTGGGGTTATTCCTTGACACTCGTTTGTCTTGGTCTCCCCATATCTCTTACCTCCGTGTTGAGTGCTCTAAGGCCCTTACCCTCCTTCGGGTCTTGTCCCATACTTCTTGGGGGGCAGATAGGCGCGCACTCCTTGCTTTACATTCCTCTCTCGTCCTGTCTAAGCTCGATTATGGTTGCCCTGCTTACTCGTCTGCTTCTCCTTCTACTCTTCGTCGTCTTGATGCTTTGCACCATACTGGGTTGTGCCTCAGTTCTGGTGCCTTTCGTTCGACTCCCATCCTTATCTTGTATGTTGACACTGGCTTCCTGTCTCTCCAGGACCGCCGTGATCGCTACTGTCTTCGCTATCTTGCGCGGTCCTTGCAACATCCTTCCTCTCGCCTCTGTCGTGCTTTAACTTTTACTCCTCCTGCGGTTCCTGTTCCTCTTCACCACCTCCCTCTTTCTGTCCGGTTATCTCGCCTACAGGATTCTCTTTCCGTTCGTATTTCTGATGTTTCTCCTCGTGTTGTTCCTTCTTTGGCCCCGTGGAGGGTCCCTCTTCCGCGGTTTTGTACATCCTTGACCCGTATCACTAAAGCTTTTACCCCTCATACGGTTCTAAAACGCCTTTTCCTCGAGCACTTTTCTTCTCACTCCCTCTCCGTTTCTGTCTTCACCGATGGGTCTAAGTCAGCGGACGGTGTTGTGTACTCTGTTGTTTTTCCTGAATGCACTTATGTGTCGCTTGCCTCCGGAGACTAGCATCTTTACAGCGGAACTTTATGCTATTCTCTATGCTCTTCGTCTCCTGCTTTCTCGTTGTCAGTCTTCCTTTGTAGTTGTTGTTGACTCTCGTAGTGCCCTCATGGCTCTCGGGTCCTTTAATCCGGTTTATCCAGTAGTTGTCGAGTTCCAGCATTGGCTGTTTCTTGTTCACAGTAAATTTAAGTCGGTTGAGTTTTGTTGGGTTCCCAGCCATATTGGTGTGTCTTTAAATGAGCGTGCGGATGCTGCCGCCAAGGAAGCTGTCCGCTCTTGTCCCATCTCTCGTAAAGGCATTCCATATTCAGACTTTTACCCGGTTATCCATTCCTCAGTCCTTACCCGTTGGCAGGCTTCTTGGTTGTCTGTTACTGGTAACAAGCTACGTACTTTTAAATGTTGTGTTTCCTCGTGACCGTCCTCCTCCCACCGTAACCGGCGGTGGAAAACAGCTCTGGCGAGGTTGCGTATTGGCCATACTCGCTTAACCCATGGTCACTTGATGGAGCGCCGCCCTGCTCCTTATTGTCCTAGTTGCATTGTCCCTCTTACGGTCGTGCATGTCCTTCTTGAATGTCCTAACTTCCAGGACGAGCGTGTCTTGCTTTCCGACCGCCCCTCGCGGTCACCTGTCCCTCGATAGAATTCTTGGTGACTCGGATACTTCTGATATCGTTCGCCTTATGCGTTTTTGTTCCCGTATTGGCATCCTTGGTGATATTTAGCGCCCTCTGATTATTCTGCACATTTGATGGTGCTACATAGCCTTCCCGGTTTGGTGCCTTCTTTTGATACATACTTACTCCTCCACTGTACCATCGCGACTTGTAAGTCATAGAACCTGATTTCTTCTGAAATCACGGGACGTCTGGAGGCCCTTACTGAAGCCAGTCCAAGTTATGTATGACCCACAAGCACTAAGGTGGAACTGCAAAGTGGTCACAGCTGGGGTCGCGGTTTCGAATCGCCTCAGTCCTAGTGGATTTTCTGAATGATACATATCACCTAGGTGTGATTTCTGTGCAACTTAAAATCATAAATACACGAATTAGTGTACGAAACTGTAAACTCTACACACACGTGTGGGGGTGTGGTGTGGAATAAGTGCATTTGTGCTCTAGTCCTGCTTAATGATACACATTTATAGGTAAAATGTTAACATGCTTTATTTGCTACTGTATGCACCAAACATACACGTGGTTATACTTCCATACGAGGAGTCCAAACCCCTGGAGTTTGGATGTGTGAAATCCATGGAATGAGGTTCCTCAGATTCCATCGTACCTTTAATGCAATGTTCCACACTACATTCTTTTTCATGTCATGTAAAAGTTTCAAATATGCACCTGTTTACTGATCTGCCGGAGCTTCATACTACTAAGACTGGTAGAGCAACAACCTTGTTTCTTGCAGGGTCAGCGTTCGATCCCCCGATAGCCAAAGTGGCGGTGGGGGATGAACCCCGATTGATTCACAAAGATTAAGCCACCCAAGAGGTGGCACGGGCATGAATAGCCCGTAAGGTTGGATGAACCCCGACCATTGTCGCTTTACAATTGACAGTAATCCATTATTTAATGAGGCTAACCCCAATCACCTGACCTCTAGCCATGGACATGTTCTATTTTATAAATATTCGGCAGTCATTGGCCTAGTTTGGCTTGCACTCTCACAGTAATTGGCCAAAATGACTGGACAAATTATTTTCTAACTTTCCAAAGATGTGCAACTATTTTGGGTCACCCATGAGCTCTAATATGGCTAAGAATAACAGGAAGTTATACCACACCAAATAGTTATTTAAATCTGCAAAGTAATAGTGTACAAATTAATGTCATCCCCTGAAGAGAATAAGTAGTCACAGAAGATGGCATTATCTTCATTGCACATAGAATATCGCCTCTGGGGACAGTGTGCGCATCTTAAAAGAATGACATTAGCATAAATTAAATTTTTTTTGTTTAATATGAACTCCAAATCCAGATATCACTTTAGATTACAAGTACTTGTTAAATCTTTCTATTCTGAAACTTTACAGCAACGATTTTGAGAGTTATTTGCAATGTAATGAACAAATCCACAAGGGCCATGAGGAGGGGTTCGAACTTACGTCTGAGAGGATCCCAGACGCTGTCTTAATCGACTAGACCACGTCATGGTCAAAAGAATTACAACCGGGAGTTCTAATTGACTCTCATGGATCCTGCAGTCTGAGAGAGAGAAACCAGGGTTTTACACAATTTCCCCATGCACTCGGGCTCTATCAATAAGCTGTTCTACCTCTTCACCCTAGCTCTTCGTAAGAGATAGGGTCATACGTAGGAGCTTACGTAGGTTCGAACCCTCATCACGGCCCTCGTGAATTGGTTCATTTGATGCACCACGCTATTGTGACTTCCGTGTGTAATTTACATGTAAATCTCTAGTCACATTTCCTAACGACAGAACTACCTACAGTCGCAATACACCCAAATGATTAAAAAAAAATCACTGGGGTGACAAGTATATATTTAAATTCTAAATGCTCACCTTAATATTGTAAGACACCATCTTTCTATTTTTACAGGTAAGTTCGTGGAGGATCACTGTCCCTGAAGAACGCTGACGTCTCCTGTAAGTATTAACCATCAATTTTGTGGCACCGAATGTGTTGCTTATCGTTTTAGCAAGTCAACCGACCGAAACAACTTATGCTGAATGTCGTGGCACTAGTCTAAGCCTTTAGCATCGTGTGGTGGTGAAAATCCCACAATGGCAGTACCTTATCAGTAGTAGAAAGTCCTCGTTTGATGGGTTTATGACCATGTTGGAGCTTCCTCCAGAGACCTCACCGACGCAAAAATGGTCATTCGTGTGTGTGTACAATCTCCCAGATGCAGATTCTTTACTAAGACTTGTCAGCTGGGGTTAATATAAGTCTGTTTTTTTAAAGGTAGTTACCTCTTTGTAGACTATGTACATTCGTTCCGTCTTTGTTGTGCATACTTCTGTTGTAGCAGCAATGGTTTACAGCATCACCTGGGGATACACGATTTAGCTGGCCCATTGAATTGAACGACTTGTTGTTGAATTGTATGAATTGGGCCAAGTAGAATTATTCGTCAATAAACTAAAGTCTAAACTGTATGATGCAAGTCGGCTCTACTAAGAATGAATAATCAACCATGATAATGCTAGACCATTTGCTTCACATGAATATCATAATTGGTGCTGAAGCATTCTGCTCGTCGCTGAGCTCTTGACGTGACTAGTTTCCAGAGTTTAAACTATTGGAAGGATAAGACTGTAGGAATTAATTAATTTACTTAAATATTAATGATTTAACTCGTGGCTGTGTTTCCTTGCCTGGCATCAAACGCCACTGAACGAATAAATTATATATCAGGGAAAATAGATATAACAGGTGACCAAGAAAGTACGCGTAATCCCCCCTCCTCTTCTCACGGTAATCCCTCCCCCCCCTTCCCAATTCCGTAATCCCCCCCCCCCCTCCCTCGCCCTCTAATACCTCTCACAAACATCCTTCCTCTCTCCCTCCTCATTCTCTCTCCACACCTTTTCTAATAATGTTTGCCACCTGGTAGTTATTAAAACATTCGACTTGAGTCATCTTAAATATAATGTTTCAGGAACATAAGAATGTAAATGTGAATCGTTGACATGATTTAACAGGTGAGTAAAAGACCTGGATACGGGTAACACAGGCTTGGCAGCGAGCCTTCGGGATGGGCCACACAGGAACGCTCTCCAAACTTATATTTACAGCATAATAACTCGAGTTGTATTTAAAGTGCTATGAGAATTTTGATATAAATTTCAATTGAAAAAAATCAACAAAACTGACAGCTTAGCTTAAGGTACAAGGTACAAGGTATAAGGTACAAGAACAAGGGAGCCGGTGGCTGAGCGGACAGAACACTTTAACGCGTGATCCTGTGGTCCCTGGTTCGATCCCGGACGCCGGCGAGAAACAATTGGAAGAGTTTTTCACCCCCGATGCTCCTGTTACCTAGCAGTAAATAGGTACCTGGGAGTTAGTCAGCTGTCACGGGCTGCTTCCTGGGGGTGGAGACCTGGTCGAGGACCGGGCTGCGGGGACACTAAGCCCCGATATCATCTCAAGATAACCTCAAGATAAGGTTACGATCGCTACATTCCCGTGCTGATAACTGGACTAGTCTCAGGGAAAATACAATATTGTATTCAACGAAAAATGGGAGAAACTCTACAAACTGTATTGACCTACGGAAATAGCGAGCTGAAGGGCGTGGCCAGCATATTCTGTGATGTCGACCTCCATCAGAGCCTCAGCGACCACTGGGACGACGACCCTGGGGCCAGATTCACGAAGCAGTTACGAAAGTACTTACGAACCTGTACATCTTTCTGTAATCTTTGACTTTGGTTACATTTATTAAGCGGTTTACAAGCAGGAAAACTTGTCAATCAACTTTTGTTATTGTTATAAACAGCCTCCTGGTGCTTCGGAGCTCATTAACTGTTAAATAATTGTAAACAAAGCTGACAAAGATTGTTGACCAGACCACACACTAGAAGGTGAAGGGACGATGACGTTTCGGTCCGTCCTGGACCATTCTCAAGTCGATCTTGAGAATGGTCCAGGACGGACCGAAACGTCGTTGTCCCTTCACTTTCTAGTGTGTGGTCTGGTCAACATACTTTAGCCACGTTATTGTGACTCACAGCTGACAAAGATTGAAAAAAGATGTACAGGTTCGTAAGTGTTTGCGTAACTTCTTCGTGAATCTAGCCCCTTACCACCACTCCCTCGCTGACAGAAGGAAGGTACATGCCTGGGAGGCAAGGAACCAGTTTTATTATGTCATGAATAAGGGATCCAGAGGAACAGAACAAGACTGAAGATAGCATCCTTCACCCTCTGGGATAAGCAAAGCACAGATGACTTACCCCCACACGAAGACCTCCCCCTCCCCCCTCTTCTCCCACCACCCAAGAACACACTCACCATCGTCACCACCATTACTACACTCCCACCATCGTCACCACTACTACACTCCCACCATCGTCACCACTACTACACTCCCACCATCGTCACCACTACTACACTCCCACCATCGTCACCACTACTACACTCCCACCATCGTCACCACTACTACACTCCTACCATCGTCACCAATACTACTACACTCCCACCATCGTCACCAATACTACTACACTCCCACCATCGTCAACACTACTACACTCCCACCATCGTCAACACTACTACTACACTCCCACCATCGTCACAACTACTACTACACTCCCACCATCGTCAGCACTACTACACTCCTACCATCGTCAGCACTACTACACACCCAGCATCGTCACCACTACTACTACACTCCCACCATCGTCACCACTACTACACTCCCACCATCGTCACCACTACTACACTCCTACCATCGTCACCAATACTACTACACTCCCACCATCGTCACCACTACTACTACACTCCCACCATCATCACCACCACTACTACACTCCCACCATCGTCACCACTACTACTACACTCCCACCATCGTCACTACTACTACACTCCCACAATCATCATCACCCACTACTACACACCCACCATCGTCACCACTACTACACTCCCACCATCGTCACCACCACCACTACTACACTCCCACTATCGTCACCACCACTACTACTACACTCCCACTATCGTCACCACCACCACTACTACACTCTCACCATCGTCACCACCACTACTACACTCCCGCCATCGTCACCACTACTACACTCCCACCATCGTCACCACTACTACTACACTCCCACCATCGTCACCACTACTACACTCCCATCATCGTCACCACTACTACTACACTCCCACCATCGTCACCACTAATACACTCCTACCATCGTCATCACTACTACTACACTCCTACCATCGTCACCACCACTACTACACTCCTACCATCATCACCACCACTACTACACTCCTACCATCGTCACCACCACTACTACACTCCTACCATCGTCACCACCACGACTACACTCCTACCATCGTCACCACCACTACTACACTCCCACCATCGTCCCCACCACTACTACACTCCCAGCATCGTCACCACTACGACTACACTCCTACCATCGTCAGCACTACTACACTCCTACCATCGTCAGCACTACTACACTCCTACCATCGTCAGCACTACTACACACCCAGCATGGTCACCACTACTACTACACTCCCGCCATCGTCATCACTACTACACTCCTACCATCGTCAGCACTACTACACACCCAGCATCGTCACTACTACTACTACACTCCCACCATCGTCACTACTACTACTACACTCCCACAATCATCATCACCTACTACTACACACCCACCATCGTCACCACTACTACTACACTCCCACCATCGTCACACCACCACTACTACACTCCCACTATCGTCACCACTACTACTACACTCTCACCATCGTCACCACCACTACTACTCTCCCACCATCGTCACCACTGCTACACTCCCGCCATCGTCACCACTACTACTACACTCCCACCATCGTCACTACTACTACTACACTCCCGTCATCGTCACCACCACTACTACTACTACACTCCCGTCATCGTCACCACCACTACTACGCTCCCACCATCGTCACCACTACTACTACGCTCCCACCATCGTCACCACTACTACACTCCCACCATCGTCACCACCACTACTACTACTACTACACTCCCATTATCGTCACCACTACTACTACACTCCCACCATCGTCACCACTACTACTACACTCCCACCATCGTCACCACTACTACTACACTCCCACCATCGTCACCACTACTACTACACTCCCACCATCGTCACCACTACTACTACACACCCACCATCGTCACCACTACTACTACACTCCCACCATCGTCACCACTACTACTACACACCCACCATCGTCACCACTAGAACTACACTCCCACCATCGTCACCACTACTACTACACACCCACCATCGTTACCAATACTACTACACACCCACCATCGTCACCACTAGAACTACACTCCCACCATCGTCACCACTACTACTACACTCCCACCATCGTCACCACCACTACTACTACACACCCACCATCGTCACCACTACTACTACACTCCCACCATCGTCACCACCACTACTGCTACACACCCACCATCGTTACCAATACTACTACACACCCACCATCGTCACCACTAGAACTACACTCCCACCATCGTCACCACTACTACTACACACCCACCATCGTCACCACTACTACTACACACCCACCATCGTCACCACTACTACTATCCTCCCTCAATCGTCACCACTAATAAAACTTACTCCCTCTATTGCCAACACACTTATCACTTGCTGTAAAAGCTTCTGCTAACCTCACTAATTTGTCTATATCTGTGATACAGTATTTATGTATCCTGTCATATGGCAGAACCTTACAAACAAAAACTCATATAGACGAAGTCTTCTTCTAAGTTCCGAAGAGTCATCCATCCTCCAAGTAATAATGACGCCAACAATGACATCGGCTGATAATGATGACCAACGGCGACCCGTCAAAAGAAAACTAGAAAATAGCCACCCACAGGAGGAACCGAGATGTAAACGACGCAGAATTGAAGTGATAAATCAGGCAGCATCAGCAAGTGATGTCAATAAACGACGGCCCGTCAAAAGATAGCTAGAAAATGGCCGCTTGCAGGAGGAACCTGCATGCAAACGACGTAGAATTACCGTAATAAATAAGGAAGGAAAACATCAGGAACTCGAACATTATAAGCAAAGATTTAGGGAGCTGCAAGAGCAGATATGTGAGCAAAAACGCCAGCTGGCCAAAACTATGAAAAAAATTTCACAAAATAAGGAAAAGATATGAGATTAGTGTGGGAAGTTGCAGAAACCTGGTCGGTATAGCCACGGACTTTATTTTTTACTTCATTGGTAATATTGAAGGTATATATTACCTCGCTACACAAATTCTCTATAACAAACAAACAAAATTGTATTAAAAATAAATTATTAAATAAATAAATGTCCTATTTCCCTATATTATCAATAGTGTAGTCACCTAGTGATTATCATTTTTGTACCAAGAAATACTTATACTAAAGTTTGTAGAGTTACAGCTGTAGGTTGGATTACCTGCAGAGATACATATGTTCTAGGGCTGATAGTGCCATATGTGATTTATAAGATTTAACTCACTTTGGTGAGATTGGTACAAGTGGCAAGCAGGAAGTGGGCTACCACTTAGTATACGCAACTGATAGTCCCAATGGTAGTGGTTAGCAACAAAGTTGTAATATCATGTGTTGCAGTTTACATAATTATATATTGTTTATATTGTGTTTGTCAGACAAAATCTCTTATTTAAACTACGTGGAATCTGCAAAAGATCCCCTGCTATTAAACATTGTTTTGTGCGTGATGGTAAAATAATAGCTATGAAGATTTACTCTGGAAAAACATGTCATAACCACTGAGGCACACCTCACTTCTTTCCTGGATGACTGTGGGATATCAGCTGAATAACCAGAACATAATTTGTAGTCTCACATACAACCAAAGTGTACTTAAGCTCTGCCTTTCCTTTCCAAAAGTTTTTTTATTTTTATTTTTATTTTTTGTTTGTCATCTTTGCCTGTTGTTTACTCTTAATTATTTGGTCTTAGTTAATCCCCTTGTCACTAAACCTCGGGCTTTTTATTACCCTGTTATATTTAAAGTAACTTGGTATTTGTTTCTTGTAATCATTTATTGGAATTAATTAATAGTATAATTGTTTATATAAGCATCTACCTCAGTATCATAGTAAAATCTTCCACATGAATATACTCTCACCCTGTTTATTTTTACACTTAGATTTATATTAGAGTAAATTTCAAGATTTAATTAGATTTACATGTCATGTTTTTTTTTTTTATCTCGGAATTATCTATTTGAGCTCACTTTGTTTTCTTAGGTTCATACCAATTATAGGATTTTAATTAACCATTTCTAAGCTAATTATCTTCAAGATCATTTTACTTTATGATTATTATTTTCTTATTTTTTATTTTACATTTATATTGTCAGTCTCTACTGATTTTTTGTTTTTATTTTATGTAACTTCTGTGTCCTTCCTGGCTATCTATTGGATCTTTATTTTACTTCTAAATTGTTACTATTTTATTGTATTTGCTTTTAGTCTTGTGTTTTGCTTTATCGTGTATCTTGTATCGTGATCCCTCTGCATCTCTATGCACACTGATATTGATCCTGATCAAAATCTTCTGTCTCATATCTACACCAACCAGCACATTGATCATCATTACTGCAAATATTTCACAGCACACCAGGCTAAAAACAAACTCCAAAATAGCACCTGTTTATCAGTTTACAGCCAAAATGTTAGATCACTTGGTAAACATTTTGACGATTTAAATGCATTACTCACAGCACTAGGTACTAACTTATCGTTCATTATTTTAACAGAAACTTGGCTAAATAAAGACTATACCCAACTCTACAACTTAGCTGGTGTCACGTGGGGGTGGGTGGTCCGGGGCTCTGCTAACACTCGGCTGCTAGGGGCTCAAAGGCCCAAATACTCAGCCCCTCCGACTCCCTGGATTCACCGGAGTCTCCTTGGTCACACAAGAGAGGACCAACAATGCCCACCTCCGCAGGTCTTTGCTTCCACCACAAAGGGGTGCCACTGATTCACCCTGGAAGCCCTTCAGTCAAACACGGGGAAACTGCTGTTAACAGTTCCGGCCTAGACCCGTGGGGGAGTGAAGGAAGACTCAGGCTTACCTATAACCATGACCTCCCTGAGTCTTGCCTGCCAGACAAAAAAGGTTGCAGGAACTCCTTTCCCGCTTGTCTTCTCTATCTTCCTCTTAGCAAGGTCGCCAGCTGGGTTATTATATCTGCGCCCCAGCAACGCAGTTCAGTGGGTGTATTATATATTGTTTGTAGCCAGAAATGTATGCTCATAGAGAAATATCATAAATGGAGGCACACTCAAACACAGTGATAAAATGTGTGGATTTACTGATGCAAATTACATGAACACACACACACAATCACAAGTAATACATGAATACGGAAATATGGATAATGAGTCTGGAGATCGTCAGCCTCTTCTTCCACGACCTCCAACCCTCCTTCAACTGGGCAGAAAGACAGGAGTCTCACACTCTCACAGGAGGGCCCCTTCACCACGTCGGCGCCTCTTCTTCACTGTCCTGCCATCCATACACACTGTCCTCTCTGACAGTCCTGGACTCAAGCTGCCTTGCAGCCTATTCTACTATTAAAGTAATAAAGTCTTGCTGCCACATACACAAGTAAATATTGTGGCCTAACTAGCCTACTCATACAAGGGGTAATGGGAGGGAAAATGATCTACCTTACATTCCTGGCTCACGACGCCTGTCCCTCGATGGTGTGAGGTTCCCACGCTTCCTTGGGTCGATCCTTGACGATCCAGGACGTTCCACAGGTCCTCAGGTGTCGTGGAGCCTTCGCGTCGTCGCCGTTCCAATCCCTGAGATTCAGCTGCCCCAATCCTGGTTCATTGATGGGCGCTGAGCTAATCACTATTTTTCCCCACACTCGCCTCTCCCACAAGGCGTTGCTCCTTGTCCTAGGCACGGTGTCGTCCTTCCAAGATTCTCAGTGGATGTGACCCCAGTCACAGCTAGGCCTGCCCGCCCACCTTCCAGACCTCAACGTCCAGCCAGCGGCGCCGCCCAGCGTCGTCGCCGACTATTTTCCAAGTTTGGCACTTCTCTGCTCACTGAACTTGGTTCCTCTTTTGCTTCCCAGAAGCGCAGGGTCTCCAATAACTATGATGGGCTGCGATGGCCAGCTCAATCCACTGAACAAGGCTTGCAGAGCCTCCAATCCTTGAGAGCAGACCGAGGCGCGTCCTGTCGCTTCCAAGGTCAGAACAACCCTGACGTTGGCGCCGCCCGGGGCACTCGGTGACGTCATGGCGGGCCCTGATTTGTAGCCCGCGACCCACGTCGGCCAATCCGCGATCGGCTAATGTCCCTTCCAAAAGGTCATATCTGCCATAGGGGATACTGTTTCTATTTATAACAGGGCGCCAATTTTCCTTTATTTACAACTTATAACTTCCTTCCCTTAACTGGCAGCCGGTCTGGTCGCCACATATATCATTAGACTCCCTGAACCTCAGAGAATCAGTAGGGAGAGCTGATATGACTCTTTAAGCCGACAAACGAAAGAAATAGGAGAGGGCACCGTAACACTGGTTATAAAGCCATTCATAACTGTAGGCCTAATAAAGAAGGTGGTGGCACAGCTATATATTACCGAGATACATTTATCCGCAACAGTGTTATTAGTGACAGAGATGACTACTGTGAATATACTTTTGCTCAGTTTACAATTAAATCCCTTAAATCCCCTTTGACTATTGGAGCCATCTATAGATTTCCCAATACTAACATAGCTTCTTTCTCAGACAACCTAAGGAATCTTATTATAAACAACAATCTAAAAAAAAAACACATCATTCTGGGAGGAGACTTTAATATTGACCTGGGTCAACAAAATTGCTCTCAAGTTGACTAATTCCTTAACAGCATGAACTCTTGTATGTTAATCCCCACAATCACCAAACCTACCCGAGTCACTCAAACATCAGCCACTACCTTGGACCACATATGGACAAACATAACAGCTCCCCTTGCATCTGGTATAATCTACGACAGAACAACTGACCACTATCCTACCTTTCTCATAGCGAACATGGACATAACACCACCAAAAAGCAAGGAACTTTCATTTAGGCTACACAATGAATCAGCTTTAGGCAATCTTACAGATGCACTTCACAAAATTAACTGGGATTCTGAATTCAATAATACCCAGGATATAAATTCATTAGCTAACCTCTTCCTCTCCAAAACTCTAAGCCTCTACAACATTCATTGTCCCCTTCTTACCAAGCAAGTAACTGACAAAAGATTAAACAATCCATGGCTCACAAGTGGCATTCTCAACTCAATCAACAAGAAACATGAATATGAAAAGAAACTTAGGATTGGCCTAGTTTCAAAGGAAGTAGCTAAAAGGTACTCATCAATGCTTACCAGTATCATAAGAAAGGCAAAACTTTCATATTATGTGAATAGATACAATGAAGCAAAAGGCAAGATGAAAAGCACTTGGAAAACAATCTCTAGTATCCTAGGAACTAAACAACACTCACATAACCAAATAAAACTCTACAAGGATGGGGATATACCGTCAACTGATTTAGAAATGGCAAGTGAATTTAATAGTTTCTTTTCATCGGTTGGTGCTAATCTTGCCAGTAAAATCCCACAGGCTCAGACACACATTAATACATATCTCTCAGGCAGCTATCCAAACTCTCTTCTCCTTTCACCAATCAGCCCGGCAGATGTGTCCATCATACACTCACTAAAAACCAAGGCAGGGAACACCAGTGAAATTCCGTCCATTGTATACAAGAGAGCCTCCCATGCCCTTGCCCCACCCATAGCCCTACTGTTCAACAAATCTATAGAGTGTCACACCTTCCCTGATATCCTCAAAAAAGGAAGAGTAACGCCAGTCCATAAAGGAGGCAATCCGGCGGACATAAACAATTATAGACCAATATCAAATCTACCCTTTCTATCAAAAATATTTGAAAAAATTATTTACAAACAGCTCTATTCCTACCTCGTAAAATTCGACATACTCAGCCCCTGCCAGTTTGGCTTCCGGTCCCAAAAGAGCACCAACGATGCAATCATTAATCTCCTTGACGTAATCTACTCAGCCCTTGACAAAAATGAGTTTCCGATTGGACTCTTCATTGACCTAAGAAAAGCCTTTGATACTGTTAATCACAACTACCTCTTACTTAAACTCCAGCATTATGGAATCCGAGGCCTTGCCCTTGACTACATCCGATCCTATCTTAGTGACAGACACCAATATGTAACCATCAATGATACAACTTCTTCCACTCTACCAATTACCGTTGGAGTGCCACAGGGCAGTATCTTAGAACCTCTTCTATTTCTTATATATATAAACGATCTGCCTAATGTCTCTAATATTCTCAAACTTATATTGTTTGCTGACGATACTACCCTTATCTATTTAGACCTCAACCCACATACACTAAATAATGTTGTGAATAATGAATTAAAAAAGTCCACTTATGGATGTCAACGAACAAACTAACATTAAACATCGAAAAGACTTACTACATCTTATTTGGAAGCAAATCATCAAATGCAATTCAGCTACAGATAGACAACATTAACATCAGAAATAAAAATGATGGCAAGTTTCTTGGCCTATTCCTAGACAAGAGACTCAACTTCAGCACCCACATTCAACACATAACTAAGAAAGTCTCTAAGACAGTTGGTATACTCTCCAAAATCAGATATTATGTTCCTAACTGCTCTCCTCTCACTATATTATGCACTAATCTACCCCTATCTTAATTATGGTATCTGTGCATGGGGGTCTACCACTGCAAACCACCTTAAGCCCATCATCATGCAGCAAAAATCTGCTTTCAGAATAATAACTAACTCTGCTCTCAGACAACACTCAGCTCCCTTGTTTAAATCCCTAAACTTGCTAAATATTAACTCCCTCCACACATTCTCTTGTGTCAACTACATTTACAAAACCCTGTTCTTAAATGGAAACCATGCTCTGAAACTCTTGGCACTCTCTCAAAATTTTTTATGATGTGCGATGTTAGTGCTATCGGTCTGTAATTTTTTGCCTCTGCCTTATTTCCTCCTTTATGAAGTGGTGCTATCTCTGCTGTTTTTAGTATATCAGGAATAACGCCAGTATCTAGGCTTTGTCTCCACAGAATGTGGAGGGCCTGCGACAGTGGTTTTTTACAGTTCTTGATAAATATGGAGCTCCAAGAATCCGGGCCTGGTGCAGAGTGCATAGGCATACTGTTTATGGCTTCTTCAAAATCCAGTGGGGATAGGGTGACGTCTAATATATGATTTGATGTTGGTATCATATCCATGAAAAAATCATTTAGGTTATCAATCTTTAGTGCGTTTAATGGCTCGCTGAAAACAGAGTCGTACTGCTTCCTCAGTAGCTCGCTCATTTCTTTGTTGTCATCGGTGAAAGTTCCATCTCCCTTTCTCAGGGGCCCGATACTAGATGTGGTTTTTGATCTCGATTTTGCATAGGAGAAAAAATATTTCGGATTTCTCTCTATTTCACTGATGGCCTTTTGCTCTCTTTGCCTCTCCTGGGTTTTGTATGATTCTTGTAGCTTGCGTTTAATTGTTTCTATTTCTCTACCTAACCTTCTTCGCCGTTCTTGAGATAGGGTGCGACTCTAAAGTTAATCCGCGATTCGTTTTCTTCGCCTATATAGGGAACGACGTTCCCGTTCTAACTGCATCTCTTCCTCTTTTTTCTTAGGGGTATGCGGTTTGAACATATTTCTAGTGCTACTGAGCTTATTTGTTCCAGGCACTGGTTCAGGTTTGCATTTACCTAGTAACCTAGTGTTACCCAATGTAACCTAGTGTTACCCAATCTCCTAATTTTTATGTATTTAACCCAAATAACCTTATCATTGTGTTCATTGCTGTCTTCTTTTATGTGCTAGCCATATGCTGTATTGTGCCTACCAATTTTTATCAACTACCATTCAAGCTGTCATTGCAATCAATCTTAGCTACCTATGTGCTTTAATATACTGTACCTACAATTTTCTCTCATCTTTTTTTTTTCTTGCCATGTAACTGTTATCATTTTTTTTATATAAATTTTGCAAGTATTAACCTACTTAAAATTTTCTTAGATTAAGGACCTGCCCGAAACGCTGCGCGTACTAGTGGCTTTACAAGATTGTAATTACCATATTATGTATCCTCACATTCCCAATGTACCTTCTTGTATATGCATAAATAAATAAATGAATAAATAAATTGTGCATGTTTATGTATATGTTCTGTGTTATTAAATCTGTGTAATGAACAGGTGTTTGTCCGTGTCCTAGTGAGGCTTCCCATGAAATAAAAGAGAGAACGCACCGCAGCAGTGGACAGGGTATAGGTTATCTTGAGTTGATTTCGGGGCTTTTTAGTGTCCCCGCGGCCCGGGGACACTAAAAAACACTCGACCAGGCCTCCACCCCCAGGAAGCAGCCCGTGACAGCTGACTTACTCCCAGGTAATTATTTACTGCTGGGTAACAGGGGGGGCATAGGGTGAAAGAAACTCTGCCCATCTTTTCACGTCGGCGCCCGGGATCGAACCCGGGACTACAGGATCACGTGTCCAGCGTGCTGTTTGCTCGGCCCCCTTAATAGGGTAGTACAGAATAATAAGAGAAAGGGGAATTGAGGAGATCATATCAACCAAGGAAAGAGTGGGTAGTCACAGCGGCTCGAGTGGGTATGTGCACATGACAACGAGGTTAGTGATGGAGCCGCATCCCCCGAATATGTAACGCTGAGCCCTTCTCCAAAAGCAAGGAGCGTGCAGGGTGTTGTGAGTAAAGTATAAGCACTCTACAGAGGGTTTGGGGTTTTGGTTGGTTTGTCCATAAGGGACGGATAACCGATTAAAACAAACATAATATTACGTATATCAGAAACAGGATAGGTCCGAGTACAGAGCCCTGTGGGATTCCACTGGTGACTTCACGCCAATCTTATGGGGTGTGGGAACCGACCTGTGAGATTTATATTTATTTAATTTATATGAATTTATATTTACGTTAATTTATATACTTCGATAGCAATTTGTATAATGATAAGTGGACTGTATTTCTGCAATAATCTCTTAATCTCACAAATCGATCCTCTACACATTAGGGGGGGTTTATTAGTTTATATATATATGCAGCCAATCAAACTACAGGAATAGACTACATACATTGAAAAGGTTCCTTATCTTATAGTACAGCAGGTTAGTCCACCAGGTATAACTAGGGTGTAGACACCAAATTATCCTCTTTGAGGTAGCTTCCATCACCCAGTAACTGGTGCACAAAATCTTCCTCTCTTGACCTGTCAAAAGTGCGCTAGCTGAGAAGCCAGAATCCTATATATGACAAGCTATATCAGAGAAAACACTATACAGTACATGGAACATTGAAGACCTGGCTTAATTACCTTTAGTTTGAGGCTATGTCGCGTTCTAACCGGGTAACCCTACCCAATGACATTAATGGCCACTAATGATAGATAATGGGTTTCGGAAAGAACACTTAACTTGAATTTGTAGACAGCGTGTTGAAAAATGGTACACCTTTGGTTTCCATAACACTACGTCCAAGTAAATTTAACAGGAGCCGAATTTGCTCCCGTGTGAGCCTCTGGTCTCAATATAAACAATGGCTGTTTAACACTCCATACTATTGACGTTACTGGCCGACATTGTCCAGATATGATAGGAGCTAAATTTGCTCCACACGTCTCGGAGGTGACACAACAATGGCTCCCTCCTTCCTCCCTGACGCCTGGCCTACTTTGTCCACATGTCAGAAAGTGATAGAAGGGTCACATTTACTCTACTTTAATATTGATAATTAAGTTAATTTATATGAGATGTTTTATGATGGTAAAGTCCAAAGACTAATGTATTTAAGAATAATTCCCAGCAGAATAGCTGGTGAATTATAATAGTATGTGGTGATGATATCCCGTTTTCTATAGACGGTAATTCCACTACAAGTTACGTTTTCTATGGGTAACTTGTTTATACAACACAGCTATTATCTGTATGATATATTAAATGGTGTCGGATTTTCCGACATGGGGGTACTCTGTCAAAGGCTTTCCGACAGTCCAAAAAAATGCAGTCTAAAATTATATATATGTGTGTGTGTGTGTGTGTGTGTGTGTGTTCACCTAGTTGTGCTTGAGGGGTTGAGCTCTGTTTTTTCGGCCCGCCTCTCAACTGTGTCAATCATCTGATACTAACTACTCCCCCCCCCCCACATTCAACACGTAACTAAGAAAGTCTCTAAAACAGTTGGTATACTCTCTAAAATAAGATATTATGTTCCTAACTCTGCTCTCCTCTCACTATATTATGCACTAATCTATCCCTATCTTAACTATGGTATCTGTGCATGGCGGTCAACCACTGCAAACCACCTTAAGCCCATCATCACCCAGCAAAAATCTGCTATCAGAATAATAACAAACTCTGCTTTCAGACAGCACTCAGCTCCCTTGTTTAAATCCCTAAACTTGCTAAATATTAACTCCCTCCACAATTCTCTTGTGTCAACTACATTTACAAAACCCTGTTCTTAAATGCAAACCATGCTCTGAAACTCTCCCTGGACAGATGTAATAGGACTCATTATCACCACACCAGAAATAAATATCTCTGATATCCCCAGGGTCAAACTTAATATGTGTAAACACTCTATGCAAATTAAGGGACCTAGTCTATGGAACTCACTCCCTAGTGAATTGAAAAGCTGTCAAACTTTTGCCTCTTTTTAAAAACAAAAACAAAAAGTACCTAATTTCATCTTCTTAGTTTCCAACAGTGAGCTTTAAATTTGCTCTGTATCTAGTGTTACCCAATCTCCCAATCTTTATGTACTTAACCCAAACAACTTTATCATTGTGTTCATTGCTGTCTTCTTTTATGTGCTAGCCATATGGTGTATTGTGCCCACTAATTTTTGTTAAACTACCATTCAAGCTGTCATTGCAATCAATCTGAGCTTCCTATGTGCTTTAATATACCTTCAATTTTCTCTCATCTTTTATTTTTTTTATTGCTATGTACCTGTTATCATTTTTATAAATTTTGCAAGTATTTACCTACTTAAAATTTTCTTAGATTCAGAACCTACCCGAAACGCTGCACTTACTAGTGGCTTTACAAGAATGTAATTACTATGCTATATATCCTCACAATCCCATTGTACCTTCTTGTATATAAATAAATAAATAAATAAATTTGTTTATCCGGCGGTGCCGGGGAATCGAACCCCCAGTCCCTAGGTCCACGAGTCTCGAGCACTGTCTGCTCAGTCACCGCCCACCCTATTTGTGAGAGTGTGTGTGTGTGTGTGTGTGTGTGTGAGTGTGTGTGTGTGTGTGAGTGTGTGTGTGTGTGAGTGTGTGTGCGTGAGTGTGTATTCACCAAGTTGTATTCACCTAGTTGTGCTTGTGGGGGTTGAGCTCTGCTCTTTCGGCCCGCCTCTCAACTGTCAATCGACTGTTTCTACTACTACTATATTCCCCACACACACCAGGAAGCAGCCCGTGACAGCTGCTTCCGTGACAACTTCTAGGTACCTATTTACTGCTAGGTAACAGGGGCATAGGGTGAAAGAAACTCTGCCCATCGTTTCTCGCTGGCGCCTGGGATCGAACCCAGGACCACAGGATCACGTGTCCAGCGTGCTGTCCACTCGGCTGGCCGGTCCCTTGGTGTGTGTGTGTTTGTATGTGTTTGTGTGTGTGTGTGTGTGTGTGTGTGTGTGTGTGTGTGTGTGTGTGTATTTACTATTTTGCCTGCAGGATCGAGCAGTTAGCTCTTGGACCCCGTTGGTTTGCTCCATATTCTCTTTGGTTTGGTGCCTTATTTTCATAATTACTTACTTCCTCCATAGTCCCCCCCCCCCTGGCTTGGTGCCTTATTTTAATAATTACTTCTTGCTTGCTACATAGTCCTTCATGCTTCGTGCCTTCTTTTGATAATTACTTACATACTTGCTAAATAGGCTCCCTAGCATGGTTCCTTCTTTTGATAATTACTTATAGTTGCTAGGTTGATTCCAGCAAGGTTCAGGAAGCCATCTCTTGGTCGTTGAATCGTCATAGGTCCTCCATATTATGTTGTTAGTTTCTGGTTTCGAAACCAGGATCAAGAAACTAACATTATTATTTGGAAGACCTATGGCGATTCCACGACCAAGAGATGGCTTTTTGATCCTTGCTGGAATCAACCTCACTGAGGACCAAGTCATTCTCCTAAATCTGGGTCACGTTATGTCCAGACCAAGTGAGATGGCCCGGAAAGTGGAGTTGGAGATCCTATTGGACGACATATTAGACCTCAAGACGCAAAAGAAGGTTACCACTAAAGACACCTTGCAAGCAGAACTTATTGCAGAAGGAGGAAAGAATCGAGGCAACTACAGAAGCACCATACTTTCCCGCGAACTCAAAGTGGCACCTAAGAGCCTTCGTGAGAACAAGGAGATAGTCGTCAGGAGAGGTGACAAGTCGCCAATATACGTTATTCTTAAAAAAAATGAATATCTGGCGAAAATGAAGCTCATACTCTCTGATCAAACTAAATTCCAAAGGATAACGAAGGACACTACAGCCGAATTGAAAACAAAGGTAAACAGATTGATCGAAACTGTGAACGCCATGAAATCCGGACTCCACCTGCCAAAGGTTATTGGGGAATACAAACCTGGGTATGCGTATGGAAATGTCAAGACCCACAAGCCTGGAAACCCACTTCAGCCAATCATCAGCTAGATACAGATGGGAGTCGGTCGGCCGAGCGGACAGCACGCGGGACTTGTGATCCTGTGGTCCTGGGTTCGATCCCAGGCGCCAGCGAGAAACAATGGGCAGAGTTTCTTTCACCCTATGCCCCTGTTACCTAGCAGTAAATAGGTACCTGGGTGTTAGTCAGCTGTCACAGGCTGCTTCCTGGGGGTGGAGGCCTGGTCGAGGACCAGGCCGCGGGGACACTAAAAAGCCCCGAAATCATCTCAAGATAACCTCAAGATAACCTCAAGAATACCCATACCCACGTACAGACTGGCGAAGCGGCTCAACGGCTTGCTGACTCCTTATGTACCTTGTGCTTTCAGCCTGAAGTCTCCAAAGGAATTTGTTGACTTACTGTGGGGAACACGGGCCACAGGAATAAGAGCCTCGTTGGATGTAGAATCACTGTTTACCAACTTACCTGTGGATGAAACAATCGGGATGATAGCGGACAGAGTGTATTGTGATCCGGCTTGTACTCCTCTTGACATACCTGAAAACATTCTAAGGAAACTACTCCAAGCTTGTACTAAAGAGGCACCCTTCTTGAGCCCAGATGGGCACATGTATAAGTAAGTAGATGGGGGTCGCCATGGGTTCTCCCCTAGGTGTCCTGTTTGCGAACTTCTACATGGGTACCATCGAAAAGAAGGTCTTAGTTGACATGAACTTGAAACCTACCATATACTGCCGGTATGTTGACGACATTTTTACACAGGTACCTGATGTCAGACGTCTGCAGGAGCTGAAGGAGGCATTCGAGCAGAATTCTGTGTTGAATTTCACTTACGTGATGGAGAAGGATGGGAAGCTGCCCTTTCTAGATGTAACAGTCACGGAAAGGAACGGAGGTTTCCACACTGCAGTCTACACTAAGGAAACAAACATAGGAATGTGCCTGCATGCCAACAGTGACTGCCCAGACAGGTACAAGAGGAGTGTTGTCAACGCTTACGTCGACCGTGCTGTCAGCCACAGCTCAGGATAAACGACGAATGGGACTGTCCCTTCACCAAACAAGAACTAATCAGACCCAAAAAAGGTGGTAAGGACACTGCACCAGGTGCTGATAACATTACATACTCAATGATCGCACATGCAGGTCCTGCTAGAGAACAAGGAGTATTGGACGTCATCAATGCATCTTGGCAGCAAGGCAAACTACCGACCTCTTGGAAGAAAGCAGACATCATATCGATTCCTAACCCAAAAGAACCTGGCAATTACAGACCCATTTCATTAACATCATGCATTAGTAAAACTGCAGAACGGATGGTCTTAAATAGGCTACTGTGGAAGACTAGAGACCTTTATAAACACATATTTGGCTTCACTAGAGGAGTAGGTACTGCCAACTGCATAGCAACATTATTAAGAACAGTTAACTCAGGTCCAGCTATAGTGATCTTCCTTGATCTAGAAAAAGCATTCGACCTTGCAAGCCCGCAAGCAATTTTACACACCTTAGTTTAAAAAGGTGTAAAGGGAAATATGCTAGCATGGATTCAAGATTACTTAAGTCACAGGTATGCCAGAGTAAAGTTGCAAGGACATGTCGGACTACCACTTGCATGAGAATGGTACCCCACAAGGAGGAGTCCTCAGTCCTAGTCTTTTTAACATCCTTATGGAAAACTTTGTTACCATGACATTTACAGAAGGGGTTAAATTGCTAAGCTATGCTCATGATATAGCATTAGTCATTACAGGTCCTTCACTTCTAAATAAAACACAAGGTGCATTAGATAAAGTAACATCTGAATGCAGCGTTTTAGGGCTAAAAATATCTGCACAGAAGTCTAAGGCAATGAGACTAGGCGGCAACACTCCATACAGGCACCTACACATTCAAGACATTAACCTTCAGTGGGTTGCACAATATCAACATCTCGGAGTGCGGATAGATTTTAAAATGACATTCAACAAGCAAATTCAATATCTAAAAACAAAACAAAATCACGACTAAATATAATGAGAGCAATCACAGGGCCCCGTCTAGGAGCGGGACACAAAGTGTTAAGAATGTTTTATATACACGCCGTTCGTTCCCTAGTTGATTATGCAGCGCCTGCCTTACTCACTCTTTCTCCTGGTCAGTGGGCAAACGTTGAGGTTATTCAAAACGATGCATTGCGAATCATAACAGGAGCTCCCAGATGGACTAAAATACTGAACCTAAGACCAAGCTAACGTCGATTGAAATGAGGGTAAAATGGATTGCTGCATGCATGCTGATCAAGATATTGACTAGACCTAGAATCAGTTCACTTAAAGATATAATCACTGGAGCACTAACTCTGGACAGAAGAACCTCCAATAGCAACAAGTGGACCCATTGTGCGATAAACACCATCAATACATTCGATATAACAAACACAATCACTGAGAAGGGTGTCGACGAAATACATGCAGACTTTGTTATGCAATCCCCTTGGGAAACTCCGCCAGCAGACATTAAGATTATGGTTATTGGAGGAAAAAAGAACCAGATAAATCCTCATCTGCTACGTAACATTCCACAGATGCATATAGAAGCAAACATGGCATCCGACAGCTTCAGTTACTTCACAGATGGATCAGCAGACCAGTAGGGACAAGAAACCAGAGCTGCAGTTAAAGCAGGAAACTCTGTAAATAGTTGGAGACTCTCAAATGGGTGTTCAACTTTACAAACAGAGATGCTAGCCATTCAAAAGGCTTTGGAACATGCTCTTGCTGAACACCGACAACATGTTATCATACATACAGATTCGAGAACCGCCATTGAAACCTTGCAACAAGAACACATATGTGATAACATCCATCTGATCACAAATGTCATATCATTAATGCAAACACTCAAACGACAAGCCCGACGGGTAATTATCAACTGGGACATTTACATACCACAGAGTCTATCACAGATTAAATTAAGAAAGTAATTAGAAACAGAGGAATGCAAAAGATGTACAGTGACCACAACACAGCAGTTGCAACATCAGGATCTGCGGGTTGGTACAAGAATTCAACCCACTACGAACCACATGATGAAAGGGAGCAGTAGAGCAACATAAGTACACTTACATCGCATCAGGCTTGGATACCCATGTGCATGGGAAATAGGCTTACAGGTTCCGGAAGATGAGAGGAAATGCCAACACTGTGGAGAAATGCCCGACAGACCACTGGAACATTATCTAACACAGTGCACAGTTACAAACCCATTAAGATTTCAACTTAAATTCAACAGAACAGAAGAAGTTGTTAAACACATACGGCAAAATCTTACTGAAGCGACCATACGAGTAATAAATACTCACACTCCGCCCAAGTAAAACAGAAACAAGCAACACTTAGTGGGCCAGCAAGAGGCTCAGGGCCCGCGCAGGAATATCCCTGAAAAAAAGTGATCATCAGCACCAGTCAGTATCAGTGATCAGCACCAGTCAGTATCAGTGATCAGCACCAGCCAGTATCAGTGATCAGCACCAGCCAGTATCAGTGATCAGCACCAGCCAGTATCAGTGATCAGCACCAGTCAGTATCAGTGATCAGCACCAGCCAGTATCAGTGATCAGCACCAGTCAGTATCAGTGATCAGCACCAGTCAGTATCAGTGATCAGCACCAGTCAGTATTAGTGATCAGCACCAGTCAGTATTAGTGATCAGCACCAGCCAGTATCAGTGATCATCAGCACCAGCCAGTATCAGTGATCAGCACCAGCCAGTATCAGTGATCAGCACCAGCCAGTATCAGTGATCAGCACCAGCCAGTATTAGTGATCAGCACCAGCCAGTATCAGTGATCAGCACCAGCCAGTATCAGTGATCAGCACCAGTCAGTATCAGTGATCAGCACCAGCCAGTATCAGTGATCAGCACCAGCCAGTATCAGTGATCAGCACCAGTCAGTATCAGTGATCAGCACCAGCCAGTATCAGTGATCAGCACCAGCCAGTATCAGTGATCAGCACCAGCCAGTATCAGTGATCAGCACCAGCCAGTATCAGTGATCAGCACCAGTCAGTATCAGTGATCAGCACCAGCCAGTATCAGTGATCAGCACCAGCCAATATCAGTGATCAGCACCAGCCAGTATCAGTGATCAGCACCAGCCAGTATCAGTGATCAGCACCAGCCAGTATCAGTGATCAGCACCAGCCAGTATCAGTGATCAGCACCAGCCAGTATCAGTGATCAGCACCAGTCAGTATCAGTGATCAGCACCAGCCAGTATCAGTGATCAGCACCAGTCAGTATCAGTGATCAGCACCAGCCAGTATCAGTGATCAGCACCAGCCAATATCAGTGATCAGCACCAGCCAGTATCAGTGATCAGCACCAGCCAGTATCAGTGATCAGCACCAGCCAGTATCAGTGATCAGCACCAGCCAGTATCAGTGATCAGCACCAGCCAGTATCAGTGATCAGCACCAGCCAGTATCAGTGATCAGCACCAGCCAATATCAGTGATCAGCACCAGCCAGTATCAGTGATCAGCACCAGCCAGTATCAGTGATCAGCACCAGCCAGTATCAGTGATCAGCACCAGTCAGTATCAGTGATCAGCACCAGCCAGTATCAGTGATCAGCACCAGCCAGTATCAGTGATCAGCACCAGTCAGTATCAGTGATCAGCACCAGCCAGTATCAGTGATCAGCACCAGCCAATATCAGTGATCAGCACCAGCCAGTATCAGTGATCAGCACCAGCCAGTATCAGTGATCAGCACCAGCCAGTATCAGTGATCAGCACCAGCCAGTATCAGTGATCAGCACCAGCCAGTATAAGTGATCAGCACCAGCCAGTATCAGTGATCAGCACCAGCCAGTATCAGTGATCAGCACCAGTCAGTATCAGTGATCATCAGCACCAGCCAGTATCAGTGATCAGCACCAGTCAGTATCAGTGATCAGCACCAGCCAGTATCAGTGATCAGCACCAGCCAGTATCAGTGATCAGCACCAGCCAGTATCAGTGATCAGCACCAGCCAGTATCAGTCATCAGCACCAGCCAGTATCAGTGATCAGCACCAGTCAGTATCAGTGATCAGCACCAGCCAATATCAGTGATCAGCACCAGCCAGTATCAGTGATCAGCACCAGCCAGTATCAGTGATCAGCACCAGGCAGTATCAGTGATCAGCACCAGCCAATATCAGTGATCAGCACCAGCCAGTATCAGTGATCAGCACCAGCCAGTATCAGTGATCAGCACCAGCCAATATCAGTGATCAGCACCAGCCAATATCAGTGATCAGCACCAGCCAGTATCAGTGATCAGCACCAGCCAGTATCAGTGATCAGCACCAGCCAGTATCAGTGATCAGCACCAGCCAGTATCAGTGATCAGCACCAGCCAGTATCAGTGATCAGCACCAGTCAGTATCAGTGATCAGCACCAGCCAGTATCAGTGATCAGCACCAGCCAGTATCAGTGATCAGCACCAGCCAATATCAGTGATCAGCACCAGCCAGTATCAGTGATCAGCACCAGCCAGTATCAGTGATCAGCACCAGCCAGTATCAGTCATCAGCACCAGCCAGTATCAGTGATCAGCACCAGCCAGTATCAGTGATCAGCACCAGTCAGTATCAGTGATCAGCACCAGCCAGTATTAGTGATCATCAGCACCAGCCAGTATCAGTGATCATCAGCACCAGCCAGTATCAGTGATCATCAGCACCAGCCAGTATCAGTGATCAGCACCAGCCAGTATCAGTGATCATCAGCACCAGCCAGTATCAGTGATCAGCACCAGCCAGTATCAGTGATCAGCACCAGCCAGTATCAGTGATCAGCACCAGCCAGTATCAGTGATCAGCACCAGCCAGTATCAGTGATCAGCACCAGCCAGTATCAGTGATCATCAGCACCAGCCAGTATCAGTGATCATCAGCACCAGCCAGTATCAGTGATCATCAGCACCAGCCAGTATCAGTGATCATCAGCACCAGCCAGTATCAGTGATCATCAGCACCAGCCAGTATCAGTGATCATCAGCACCAGCCAGTATCAGTGATCATCAGCACCAGCCAGTATCAGTGATCATCAGCACCAGCCAGTATCAGTGATCATCAGCACCAGCCAGTATAAGTGATCAGCACCAGCAAGTATCAGTGATCAGCACCAGCCAGTATCAGTGATCAGCACCAGCCAGTATCAGTGATCAGCACCAGCCAGTATCAGTGATCAGCACCAGCCAGTATCAGTGATCCGCACCAGCTAATATCAGTGATCAGCACCAGCCAGTATCAGTGATCAGCACCAGCCAGTATCAGTGATCAGCACCAGCCAGTATCAGTGATCAGCACCAGCCAGTATCAGTGATCAGCACCAGCCAATATCAGTGATCAGCACCAGCCAGTATCAGTGATCAGCACCAGCCAGTATCAGTGATCAGCACCAGCCAGTATCAGTGATCAGCACCAGTCAGTATCAGTGATCAGCACCAGCCAGTATCAGTGATCAGCACCAGCCAGTATCAGTGATCAGCACCAGCCAGTATCAGTGATCAGCACCAGCCAGTATCAGTGATCAGCACCAGCCAGTATCAGTGATCAGCACCAGTCAGTATCGTAATTTTAAAATATCTGTTTTTCAAAATCTTTGCTAGACATAGCGGATAAGTTTTTAGTTTTTAAAAAAAAAAATCAAAGTGTGACTACAAACTAGACATATAGATTTTTTTTAATATAAAGAATTAAACCAATTTATAACACCAAATTGTCATTTGTATAACATATTCCCTTCATGATGAATTTATAAATGTAAGATCACGTAAACATGATAATCTTAATTTTTTTTTTGCAGGGATATTCATGCGCGGGCCCTAAGCCTCTGGCTGACCCATTAAGTGTTGCTTGTTTCTGTTATATTAATGATAAAATCAAATCTAATGAATCAAAACAATAATATTTGGCTTAGAAATGTTTATTGATTTATAAAACTTTTCATATTTACTCTCGTATATTTTCTAACAATGTCGGTTACAAGTATTGAACATTACGCGATAAAGTATCAAACACACGGCATAAACATTTAATAACTTTACATTAAGCACTTAAAAGATAATGTAAAAGCATCATTATGAGGATTATTGTTCTAAAACAGATTAATATCTATTTCGAACAAGAATGAACTGCTAGGACACTGGGAGGAGGCTACCAGCCATCACCAACACTTTAATTCCATATATAGATTTTTTCCCGATAAAGTGTTATTATAATACAAAAAATGTGAACAAAATTTTATATGAAATAAAACGGGATATATTTATTTCAGATGGGCAGAGTTATTTGAGTGTACTCTAAGTTTGTGTGGTATTGTACATTCTAAGTTTTATTAGGGAAATTCATAATTATATGCTTAACTATATAGACTGTCAATTGCAGTATGTTATGTAGTACTAGATGAAAGACAAAATTATATAACAATCTTTATTTGACTGACGTAGTTGAGAAGTTATAATTAAATTACCCATAATATTTTTGTATTCGAAATGAAACTATTATTGAGCCTATAATAATTTTTAATATTTAAAGTTCATCTTTCTTCTCTTTATGCTCATCTTCTGGACTCTTAGCTTCATTTCCTTCAGTATCTTCCTTTACAGACAGATATTCCTCAGTCTGAGCAGGAGGGTCCAGACTTTGTGTAGGATCTTCCTGATCCTGCACAGTTCCTTCAACAGGCTCAGTCTCTATTTCTTCAACAGGTTCAGTCTTTGTTTCTTCAACAGGGACGTATACAATGTTGAGTACTTTATCAGGGTGAAGTATCAGATTTTGCTTGAGAGGTAGAGATGACCAGAACTCCCGCGTCTGAGGAATGTAAACACAGAGACTTAGAAAAGACATACTACATTTTATTTGGAAACAAATCGTCGAACAAAATAGACAGATAATATAATATTGATAGTAAAAATGAGGCAAAGTTCCTTGGTCAATACATAAACTTAAATGCATTACTCAAATTTAGCACATTTCAAGTTCAAGTACGTTTATTGAGACAATAAAATACATCTCAAAGGAGTAGAATAGCTTAGGCTATTTCTATCCTCCTGCAGCACATAGCCTAAAAGTCTCCATACCGGACCCTTTCCCTCCATCTGAGTATACAGGGAAGCTTGGCGGCTGCTCACATATTGTGATCTGTCAATTGACCTCATGCAGAGTGACCTCCACTGGTGTTGATGCTGTTGCATGTTGAGGTTTTACAGTATCAAAACAATACATTCACACTGCATTAATATCAGAGATGATGGGACAGGGGGAATGGTGGGAGAAGGGGAGTGGCAGGTTGAGAAAAAGAGATGAAAGGTATACAGGGAGTGTGAAAGAAAGATGAAATGGGTTCGTGCTGGAGAGGACAGGAGTAGGGGAAAGTACGACTTCAGCCATGTGACTTTTATTTTGGCTTTGCACAGTCTATGTCACAGTGACGTAGACTGCGTTTTTTAAATTTGACCGAAGAGGCTGGAGGTCAGAATGCACAGCCTGGCCATAGACCGTACGTTTTAACCTCGGAACTATGGGATTCAGTTCCTGAATCCATCATGTGCCTCTGTAACCCTTTCCACCACCGTCCAAGGATGTGTATGGGGTGCATAATAAATAAATTAAATGTAAATAGAAGCATGCAGATTGAGTCTATCCCTTGTGTTTATGCAGCCTTCTGGTCTGTAGTATTGCAGACGACGATCCTAGGAGAGAAAACTACATTTTGGACAGGTCGTAGCTGAGAATATAGAGGAACGAACACCCACCACAATTCCTCCCAACCACCTTCGCTAGCAAACGTTTGGTCAGTATAATTAGCTGGGAACGATGCTGTTTTGTGTATAGTGAGGCCTCGACTACCTATCATTAATCTGTCTTGTTTAAAGAGTTACTGGTCGCCTCACCTCACCACCGCCAGCACGCTTCCTCTCTCTCATCTCCACCACCACTATTCCCCGCCACCGACGCCCTATCTCTTGCTATCTAATCCCTTTTTCTTCCCCTCTTCTCCGTTCCCCCTCCCATCCCCCTTCCAAATTTCCCCCTTTGTTTCCTTTTCTCTCCCACCCCCTCCAACCCTCAATCTCCCCCTCTGTTCCTTTTCTGTTCCCCTCATCAGACACAAACATGTTACAATTGTGTCTAGCTTCAGACGCAAGCATATTACAATTGTGTCATAAGGAAATGAGCACAATTAAGAATGACAAAGAGTCAAGTACAATTAATGTATCAAGTTTGGAGATTTATACACATTTCAGTGCAAGAAGCAAGGCAAATAGTTCGGTCTAAAGGGTAGAGGCCCAGTTGTTTAGACGGAGTCCCCACTCAAAATATAAGCCATCGCCCATTGTCAGGACAATTGCACTTCCAGCTGCCCCCGTGGGGTGGTGTAGGGAACCATCAGTGTATATGATTTGAAAGAGAGAATGCTCTGTGGACAGAGTATCAGTATGGCTTAAGGCGTTGAGCTTTGCCCCTAGACGAAGCTTGGGTTGAACTCTAAATTGCTCCTTGGGTGGAAAGGGGGATAATCTCACACCGAAAAACGGAATTCATCCTTCAGTGTTAATATCCATGCTTTTTTCAATATAACATATAGAAATCTCAAGTGGAACAATCTGAATACTCCATGAATGCGAGGAAGAACCTAATGCAAATGCGAGAATATCAACAAAGAAATTAATAATTGTACCAATATTGTCTGGTTTAAATATATATTAACCTTTAAGAAAGAAAAGAAAATATCAAAGTGTTCAATGAGGATCCAGAAGGTCTTCTCTGAGTACTCATTATTTTCTTCTCCGTGGCTATGGGTCCCTACATTTTCACCAGAGGTGGTACCCCTTTTAACCTTTAATATGAAGGAAGAATATTTAGATTTACCATTCATCTTAAGAATGTACACACACACTAAAGGTTACGATACATTATTTTTTAATTACCTCCTGTCTATAGTCGTCTTGCATGGCGGGAGAAGGTGTAAGAGCAAGGTGGCGGAAGTCGTTATCAGTGATGGGGTCCCAGGTGAAGCCCAGACTGTCGTCTGGGGTGGGGTTCCTGCGGCACAAAACACGCAACATGTCACCAAGAGAAACAAGGTTTAAGGTGAAAAAAGACAAACTGAGGAAAATCGGTTAGATATAATTTTTTGTTAACATGTTCTTGTGTTAGCCACGACTTTAGCTTCATGCACAGAAACTTAACTCATTAAGGTCTATTAGCCTTTCATTTTATTAAAATTCATATTATGTTACATGTCGACAATGATAATTGTAAAATATTAGTTTTCTATGGGCAATATAATGTATGAAGTTAAGAGACTTTGTCTCTAAAGGTAGTAAAGTCGGAGTAAAGTCGGACCTGTTTTTCTGAAAGTCTTATGGTGTAAAATTCACCTTCACATAGACAATGTTAACATTAATAGTAAAAGTGGTGCAAAGTTCCTTGGCCTATACATAGACAAGAGACTGAACTTCAGCACCCACATACAACACATAGCCAAAAAAGTCTAAAGAAAACGGTCGATTTACTCTCTTAAATCAGATATCATGTTCCCCTCTCTGCTCTCCTCATTATACTAAGCGCTAATTTATCCCTATCTTACGTATGGTATCTGTGCATGGGGTTCAACCCTTGCAAATTATCTCAAGCCTATCATCAACCAGCAAAAATCTACTATCAGAACTATACAAAATCTGTCTTCAGACAACACACAGCCCCTTTTCCTTAAATCCTTAGACAAGATTAACGAACACTCAATCCACACATTCTCTTGTGCTATTTACATGTACAAAAACTTGTTCCTAAATGCTAATCCTGATCTGAAACTCTTCCATGACAGATGTAACAGTACACATGAGCACCTCACCAGAAATAAACACCTCTTTTTTCCCAGAGTCAGACTAAACCTGTGCAAATACTCTTTGCAAATAAAAGGATCCAGTCTATGGAACTCGCTCCTTAATGAATTAAAAGATTTCCCAACCTGTACTTTTCAAAAGCAAAACCAAAAAGTACCTAATTTCATCTTCATAGCACACAAAAATCACAATAGCGTAATGCATCATATGAACAAATCCACAAGGGATAAGTCGATTAAGGCAGCGTTTGGGATCCTCTCGGACGTGGGTTCGAATCCTCGTCACGGCCCTTGTGGATTTTTTCATCTCCATAGTTTTCCACCTTGTGCAACACATGAGAGGCGGGACCAAAGACCAAAGCGCAACCCCCACAAGCACAACTAGGTGAGTACTCACCCAATTTAGTACTTAAGACATTCAACCTCATTAATATAATCTGTTCTATCAATTTGTAATGTAGTAATTATATTTAACTCAAATTCTGTTACCATTATTCTTTAGCTTCAGGACCTGCCCGAAACGCGGTGTGTGTTAGTCGCTTTGCAAGAATATTACACTCAAACTCCAATGTATTTCTCAACCCAATGTACCTTCTTGTATATAAATAAATAAATAAATAAATAAAAATAAATATAAATAATAACGTCTCGGAAATTGTGCCAATCTTAACAACTGAAACTCTCATGAGTTAATCTCATGAGAACAAAAAGACGCAAGCAGAGTTTCAGCCACTTAAATCTGGCCATTATTTATTTTGCCTTGAAAAATGTGTGTATCCAACATATCAGTAATTTTGGTAATAATCAAGACTGACAACTGTGTAGTTTTGTAGTACTTTTAAATATGTGTATATTTTAATATTGTAGACAATTATCCAACTTTCACCTTCCTCATACTCTATTCTAATCTGAATATCCTTAAATAGTCTTCTCCATGCTTGCTGCATGCAAACTGCTATCGATCGTGAACTAAATATATCACATATCTACAATAACCACCATGTTGTTCATCAGTACTGTAGGTACTACACGGCAAACCCTGCAAAAAACAAACTTAAAACTAACACTAGCCTATCAGTACAATATTAACCAAAGTGTCAGATCACTCAATAAATACTTTGATGATATAAATGTATTACCAGAATAACAAGGTATTAAACCACTTTCATTATCTTAACAGAAACATGACTAAATAAAGATCATATCCAGTTATGGATATCATGAAATCAAAAAGAGGGGAGGTACACCTATCTATTATCAAGATAACTTTACCTGTACTGGATTCATCAACAATAGAGACGATTACTGTGAATATACCTTTACACAATTCTCGATCAAATCTGTTAAGCCCCTTTAACTATTGGGGTTGTTTATATTTTTTCCTTTCAATATTACTGCAATCACAAACAATTGGCGGAATCAAATCATAAACAACAAACTCAACAAAAATCACATCATTTTAGGAGGTGACTTCAACATTGACCTCTTTCAACAAAAAAGTCCCCTAGTCGAATACTTCCTTAATGGCAAGCACTCCTGTATGGGGATTAGCATAGATTAGCAATCACCAAGCCCACCTGAAGCACTTAAATATCTGCTGCAACCTTAGACTACATATAGCCTCATGAAACAGCCACTCTTGGGTTGGTAAGATGTAATCTCACCAACCCATTGTATCTTCTTGCAAATAAATTATTATTACAATTAATATTATTATTATCATTATCATTATCTTGCTGTTATAGAACTGAATAGAACAACTGACCACTATTCTACTTTCCTCACGGAAAACACGGACATATTACCATCAGATACGATGAAATTAACCTTTTGACTACCCAGTAAAGAGGTAATAGGAACCCCTCATAAATGTGCTTCGCAATATAAACTGGGAACCTGATTTCAATGATAAACATAATATAAATTCCTTAACTGAAAACTTCCTCAGCCTCTACAACACACACTGTCCTCTCCTCCCCAAGCAAGTAACTGCCACAAGATTAAACAACCTCTGGCTCACAATTTGCATGCTTAGAGCAATTAATTAAAAACACGAATATGAGACAACCATAGGATTGGCCTAGTTACAAAAGAACTAATAAAATCATACTCATCAACTCTTACCAGTATAATAGGAATAGCTAAACTATCCTATTTTGAGATTAAATAGAAAGCAGCAAAAATAAACAAGAAAAGCACATAGAGAACTATCTCTAACGTAGCCTGGTGGGCCTCGTAGCCTGGTGGATACCGCGCAGGACTCGTAATTCTGTGGTGCGGGTTCGATTCCCGCACGAGGCAGAAACAAATGGGCAAAGTTTCTTTCACCCTGAATGTCCCTGTTACCTAGCAGTAAATAAGTACCTGGGAGTTAGTCAGCTGTCACGGGCTGCTTCCTGGGGGTGGAGGCCTGGTCAAGGACCGGGCCGCGGGGACACTAAAAACAAAGCCCCGAAATCAACTCAAGATAACCAAGATAACATCCTAGGATCTAAACAACACTCGCATAACAAGCAGATAAAACTCTCCAAAGTTGGTTACACACCTGCAACGGTTGCACATCTGCAACCGACTTGGAAACGGCAACTGAACTTAATAGCCTCTGTTCATCAATTGGTGCTAACCTTGCCAGATATATCCCAGAGACCCCAGACAAATGTTACTACATATCCCACCGGCAGCTATCCTAATTCCACCCCTTTCACCAGTCAGCCCAACTGTCGGAAAATCCGACACCATTTAATAATAATATCATACAGACAGATAAGAGCTGTGTTGTATAAACAAGTTACCCATAGAAAACGTAACTTGTAGTGGAATTACCGTCTAAAGAAAACGGGATATCATCACCACATACTATTATAAATCACCACCTATTATGGTGGGAATTATTCTTAAATACATTAGTCTTTGGACTTTACCATCATAAAAACATCTTATATAAATTAACTTAATTATCAATATTAAAGTAGAGTAAATGTGACCCTTCTATCACTTTCTGAAATCTGGACAATGTAAGCCAGGCGTCAGGGAGGAAGGAGGGGCAGCCATTGTTGTGTCACCTCCGAGACGTGTGGAGCAAATTCGGCTCCTATCATATCTGGACAATGTCGGCCAGTAGCGTCAATAGTATGGAGTGTTAGACATTGTTGAGACTAGACCAGAGGCTCTCGGGAGCAAATTCGGCTCCTGTTAATTTTACTTGGACGTAGTGTTATGAAACCAAAGGTGTACCATTATCACACGCTGTCAACAAATTCAAGTTAAGTGTTCTTTCCGAAACCCATGTATCTTTCATTTATGGCCATTAATGTCATTATATAGGGTGACCCGGTTAGAACGCGAGGCAGCCTCAAACTAAAGGTAATTAAGCCAGGTCTTCATGTTCCATGTACAGTTTTCTCTGAAATACTTGTCATATATGGTATCTGGCTTTACAGCTAGCGCCCTTTTGACAGGTCAAGACGAGGAAGCAAGACTTTGTGCACCAGTTACTGGGTGATGGAAGCTACCTCAAAGAGGATAATTTGGTGTCTACACCCTAGTTATACCTGGTGGACTAACCTGCTGTACTATAAGATAAGGAACCTCTTCAATGTATGTAGTCTATTACTGTAGTTTGATTGGCTGCATATATATTAATTTAATAAACCCCCCCTAATGTGTAGAGGATCGATTTGTGAGATTAAGAGATTATTGCAGAAATACAGTCCACTCATTATCATACAAATTGCTATCGAAGTATATAAATTAACGTAAATATAAATTCATATAAATTAAATAAATATAAATCTCACAGGTCGGTTCCCACACCAACAGACATTATATCCACATTTCACTCACTTAAAACCAGAGCTGGGAACATTAGTGAAACACCATCTATCGTATACAAAAGTGCCTCCCATGCCCTTGCGCCACCCATAGCTCAGCTATTCAACAAATCTCTCGATAGTGTCAAACTTTTCTTGACATTATAAAAGCAGGAAGGAGGAATTATCAGGGGAAAGCGCCAAGCCATTACGACTGTATAGCACTTGGTAGGGATCAGGATAAGGATTTGGGATGGGACTAAGGGGAGGGGGAAGGAATGGTGCCCAACTACTTGGACTGTCGGGGATTGAACGCCGACCTGCATGAAGCGAGACCGTCGCTCTACCGATTACATACCAATATGCAATCCCAGTGATGTTGTGGTAAAGCACTCGCCCAGTGCTTCGCGAGAGTTTTGGCCTGGGTTCGTATCCTGGCCGAGGAGGATTGACTGGGCGCCAATCCTTAACTGTAACCTTTGTTCACTCAGCAGTGAATGGGTACCTGGTTGTTAAACAATTTGGCGGGTCGTATTCCAGGGAAAAATTAGGATTAAGGACCTGCCCGAAACTCTATGCGTGCCATTGGCTTTACAAGAATGTAAGAACTCTTCTATCTATATAAATAAAAGTGGAAATGTTCGTTTGTGCATAACCGCTAATCTCCGAAAGTTCTTCACCGATTGCTTTGAAATTTTCACACAACGTTCCACTCGCATCCGAGCGAGTTTTTATATATATACTATATAGATGTCACGTCTGTGACGGGGAAAAAACATGATTTTTTTGTAAAACTGTGTTTTTCATGTGAGGGAAATCTTCGAAACCTCTTTACCGAATGCTTTGAAATTTTGACACAACGTTGTATTCGAATAAGCGCGTGTTTTTATGTACCTAATATATACATGCCTCACCTGTGACAGGAAAAAAACCGTTAAAAAAAACAGGGCCATCTGTTGCGCGTAAGAGAAACACATGCTGTAATATCCAAAAGTTCTTCACCAATTGCTTTGAAATTTTGACACAACGTTCCATTCGAATACGTGCATGTTTTTATATACCTACTACATCGATGCCACGTACACCTGTGACAGGTAGAAACATGCTTTTTTTTTAAACAGCACCATCTGTTGCACGTAATAGCAACTCACACACTATACTAAATATATTACGATTCCATTTCAATGTTTCCGATTGCATTGATAAATTGAATTTTCATTGATTACAATTTATTTTCATTTTGATTAAATTATTTTGTGTGACACTGCGTTGGAATTGAGCTGTGTTGTTTACCATACCGTTCATTTCGCAAGTATAGATGCCACCTGTGACAGGTAAAAACATTCTTTTTTTAAGAAACAATGCCATCTGTTGCACGTAAGAACACATACGCTATCTTAAATATGTTACGATTCCATTTCAATGTTTCCGATTGCATTGACAAATTTAATTTTCATAGATTTTGATTTATTTTCATTTTGATTTAATTGTTTTGTGTGACATTGCGTTGGAACTGAGCTGTGTTGTTTTCCGTAACGTTCATTTCGTGAGTATAGTTTATTTTTTTATTTTTAACTGTTTTTATTTCGTTTTTTTAACAGTTTTTCTTATATTTCAGTGATGGGAACATCAGATTATTTGATGTTCCCAGTTCTCTGATGGGAACATCAGATCATTTGGGAATGCATCGGAATAAGGAGTAGGGAATGGTGGGGAGGATGAGGGGACGGGAGTGGTGGATGGTGGGGAGGACGACGAGACAGGGGAGGGGGTAATTGTGGGAACGACTAGGGGATGGGGGAGTGGGAGATGGTGGGGAGGACGAGGGGGAGATGGTGGGGAGGACGAGGGGACGGTGGTGTGGGGGATGGTTAGGAGGACGAGGGGACAGAGGAGTGGGGGATGGTGGGGAGGACGAGGGGACGGTGGTGTGGGGGATGGTTAGGAGGACGAGGGGACAGAGGAGTGGGGGATGGTGGGGAGGACGAGGGGACGGTGGTGTGGGGAATGGTTAGGAGGACGAGGGGACAGAGGAGTGGGGGATGGTGGGGAGGACAAAGGAACGGGGTAGGGGAGAATGGTGGGGAGGACTGGTAGACCGGGGAAAGTTGCTGTAGCTCAACAATGCACTAGCCACAACAACTCGTGGCCGGGTACAGCTAGTATATAAATAAAATATAAAAAATATCGATATTTATGAAAAATATTTGAAAAAATGATTTATAAACAGCTTTACTCCTATCTTGTAAATTTCAACATATTAAGTCCCTGCCAGTTTGGCTTCTGATCCCATATAATAATAATAATAATAATAATAATAATAACAATAATAAAATCCACAAGGGCCTTGTTGAGGGTTCGAACCTATGCACTAGATGTTACCAGATGCGCTCTAGTCAACTGTACCACGACAGTTATACATAATATATCACATTATATATTCCATATTACCACGTTAGATCACCACGATATGGTAAAATAATATATATCACGAATAACGTAATATTCATTTTCAATTTATGAATATTACGAATATTGTGATTTGTGAATATTCGTATTATTCGTAAATCACATCATTGTGATTTCTGTGTGTATATTGTAGTAATTTTGAAGTAACTCACATTTCCAGAGATAGAACTATTTAACTGACAGCCCGAGTGCATGGGGGAATTGTGTGAAATCCCGGTTAGGCTTGAGTGAAAGCCTCAGGATCCTCGTGGGGTCAGTAGCACTCCAGGTTGCAATTTTTTTTTTTACCATGTCGTGGTGTAGTTAACTAGAGCGTGCCTGGGAACATCCAGCGCATAGGTTCGAACCCTCATCAAGGCCCTTGTTGATTTGTTCATTTGATATATCACCTTATTGGGATTTCTGTGTATAATAATACTAATGAGAAAATCCACAAGGGCTGAGAGGTGGCGTGAACCTACGACCCTGGCATTGCCAGTCGAATAGACTACCACTAAACCATCGCTGACTTGCAAAAAAAAAAAAAAACATACAACCGGATTCCTACTAAAATCACAGGAAGTCTGGAACTTCCAGACTTCCTGTGATTTCAGTAGAAATCCGGTTGTATGACTTTTACAAGTCAACGATAGTCCAGTGGTAGAGTACTCATCTAATTGTAGTTGTGGGGGTTGAGCTCTGGCTCTTTGGTCCCGCCTCTCAACTGTAAATCAACTGGTGTACAGATTCAGCGACTGGTAATGCCACGGTCGTAGGTTCGCGCCACCTCACATCCCTGGTGGATTTTCTCACTTATATATATCACGTTAGTGTGGTATCTGCGAGATAAAAATAATAAAATCCGCAGGAGCCATGATGAGGCTTCGAACTTATGCACTGGGTTTTTCCAGGCGCACGCTCTAGACACTTAGGCCACGACATCATCAAAAGGATTGTAACCTAGGGTACTACTGCACCTTCAAGGATAATTTAGCTATCCTGTGGATGGAGGAGGCTGCCAAAACTCCTTACCGTGCGTTTCACTTGTTGACTGCTGACGGAGAACGAGTATTTCCTTGCATTTCCTTTATTTATTTATTTTTATTTATTTATTTATATACAAGAAGGTACATTGGGTTTGTGAGAATACATAGCATAGTATTTACAATCTTGTAAATCCACTAGTACGCGCAGTGTTTCGGGCAGGTCCTTAATCTAACAGATAATTTTAAGTAGGAAATTTCTAGTAGAATTAATAAAATGATAACAGATACATTGTAAGAAAAAAAATGAGATGAGAGAGATTAGTATTTGATTCATTTGCGTTTCCAGCTTCCACTTACGTCTTCTTGTCCTACGTTCTCTCGATTTAAGGAGACTGTCCTTATTCCCTTTGTCTATTCCTGCAACATATTGTATGCTGTGATCTTATCTTCTCTACTTTTAGGGTTGTGGTACTATATAGTTCCTATAACCTATCCTCGTAGTTTAACCCTCTTAGTTTTGGCACCAATCTTGTTGCAAACCTCTGTACTTTTTCAATTTTGGTGTTATGGTTCACAAGATGAGGCTTCCATAGGCTCTGAAGATTGCTTTGCAAGAATTCGTATTTATGTTTTAAATGACGTTCTAATGTTTGTCAGCGTCCCATATGCTGTCGATGTTACCTTGTTTATGAGTGCCTCTGGTATTAATGTTGGAATTATATCCACTTCTAAATACTTTTTATTTTTCCGATTCCTGTAATTGATTTCCCATTAAGGTGAAGAAGGTAAAATGTTTGTTCAATTTGTCGTTGCAAGTTGTTTGCTGAATATTTTCTTGACATGTAATTTATTTAAGAAATTTATAACAATTCTACCTGAATATATAGACAATTCAAACAATATGTAGGAAAAATGTATTGAAGACTTCACAATGGAACAAAATGGAGCTTCCTCTGAGCATAATATGCACTTATTAATTTCTCATTAATGTTTAGATGCCAGTAACGTATTTCGATCAACAGCAATGCGCTAACATTGAACAAAACTAATCAATTGTTCATTTCTGCCTGCCTTCAATGATGAACTTAGTTAAGACTTCTCATTTTTTGCACTATTAACATTACACTAGACAAGCAGAAGCAGCAGTCTAAGTTGATGTAAATGCCTTTAAAAACGTTCAACATTATTAAGGCTTTGTAGAGCCTTATTACTGTCTATAACAGAAAATTATATTGTTGCGATTGTTTAGTATTTCCATATAATAGTATTATAGTATTTACCAGATCATAGTATATATGTCCCAAAGATCAGAGAAATAACTGGGAAATATGAACCTATGTGTCACTGCCTGGAGATCAGAAAGTAGTTCATTAATATCCTACCCGGTAGTTGCAAAGTTTGTCCATAAGGTTGTGATGATGTTACGGAGCTTGAGGTCCTCGTCCCGCTCCAGCGGCGCCCATAGAGGACCGCCACTGAACAGGTAGAAGAGCTCGTCCGTGTGTGACACCCCTGGGAGAAGGAAAATGACTCTGTTACCCCTTCTGGAAAACCATCAGTAAGTTGAAACAGCATGATAAGTAAATGTAGTAGGTTGTTGATAAAGTGTAGTTGGTTGTTGATAAAGTGTAGTTGGTTGTTGATAGTGTAGTTGGTTGTTGATAAAGTGTAGTTTTTTTTTTTTTTTTTTTTTTTTTTAGGGATATTCCTGCGCGGGCCCTAAGCCTCTGGCTGGCCCACTAAGTGTTGCTTGTTTCTGTTTTACTTGGGCGGAGTGTGAGTATTTATTGTTGATAAAGTGTAGTAGGTTGTTGATAAAGTGTAGTTGGTTGTTGATAACATGTAGTTGGTTGTTGATAAAGTGTAGCTGGTTGTTGATAACATGTAGTTGGTTGTTGATAACATGTAGTTGGTTGTTGATAAAGTGTAGTTGGTTGTTGATAACATGTAGTTGGTTGTTGATAACATGTAGTTGGTTGTTGATAAAGTGTAGTTGGTTGTTGATAACATGTAGTTGGTTGTTGATAACATGTAATTGGTTGTTGATAAAGTGTAGTTGGTTGTTGGTTAAAGTGTAGTTGGTTGTTGATAACATGTAGTTGGTTGTTGATAAAGTGTAGTTGGTTGTTGATAACATGTAGTTGGTTGTTGATAACATGTAGTTGGTTGTTGATAAAGTGTAGTTGGTTGTTGATAACATGTAGTTGGTTGTTGATAACATGTAGTTGGTTGTTGATAACATGTAGTTGGTTGTTGATAACATGTAGTTGGTTGTTGATAACATGTAGTTGGTTGTTGATAAAGTGTAGTTGGTTGTTGATAACATGTAGTTGGTTGTTGATAACATGTAATTGGTTGTTGATAAAGTGTAGTTGGTTGTTGGTTAAAGTGTAGTTGGTTGTTGATAACATGTAGTTGGTTGTTGATAAAGTGTAGTTGGTTGTTGATAACATGTAGTTGGTTGTTGATAACGTGTAGTTGGTTGTTGATAACGTGTAGTTGGTTGTTGATAAAGTGTAGTTGGTTGTTGATAACATGTAATTGGTTGTTGATAAAGTGTAGTTGGTTGTTGATAAAGTGTAGTTGGTTGTTGATAACATGTAATTGGTTGTTGATAAAGTGTAGTTGGTTGTTGATAAAGTGTAGTTGGTTGTTGATAACATGTAGTTGGTTGTTGATAACGTGTAGTTGGTTGTTGATAAAGTGTAGTTGGTTGTTGATAACATGTAATTGGTTGTTGATAAAGTGTAGTTGGTTGTTGATAAAGTGTAGTTGGTTGTTGATAACATGTAATTGGTTGTTGATAAAGTGTAGTTGGTTGTTGATAAAGTGTAGTTGGTTGTTGATAACATGTAGTTGGTTGTTGATAACGTGTAGTTGGTTGTTGATAAAGTGTAGTTGGTTGTTGATAACATGTAGTTGGTTGTTGATAACATGTAGTTGGTTGTTGATAAAGTGTAGTTGGTTGTTGATAACATGTAGTTGGTTGTTGATAACATGTAGTTGGTTGTTGATAACATGTAGTTGGTTGTTGATAACATGTAGTTGGTTGTTGATAACATGTAGTTGGTTGTTGATAAAGTGTAGTTGGTTGTTGATAACATGTAGTTGGTTGTTGATAACATGTAATTGGTTGTTGATAAAGTGTAGTTGGTTGTTGGTTAAAGTGTAGTTGGTTGTTGATAACATGTAGTTGGTTGTTGATAAAGTGTAGTTGGTTGTTGATAACATGTAGTTGGTTGTTGATAACGTGTAGTTGGTTGTTGATAACGTGTAGTTGGTTGTTGATAAAGTGTAGTTGGTTGTTGATAACATGTAATTGGTTGTTGATAAAGTGTAGTTGGTTGTTGATAAAGTGTAGTTGGTTGTTGATAACATGTAATTGGTTGTTGATAAAGTGTAGTTGGTTGTTGATAAAGTGTAGTTGGTTGTTGATAACATGTAGTTGGTTGTTGATAACGTGTAGTTGGTTGTTGATAAAGTGTAGTTGGTTGTTGATAACATGTAGTTGGTTGTTGATAAAGTGTAGTTGGTTGTTGATAACATGTAGTTGGTTGTTGATAACGTGTAGTTGGTTGTTGATAACATGTAATTGGTTGTTGATAAAGTGTAGTTGGTTGTTGATAACATGTAGTTGGTTGTTGATAACATGTAATTGGTTGTTGATAAAGTGTAGTTGGTTGTTGATAAAGTGTAGTTGGTTGTTGATAACATGTAGTTGGTTGTTGATAACGTGTAGTTGGTTGTTGATAAAGTGTAGTTGGTTGTTGATAACATGTAGTTGGTTGTTGATAAAGTGTAGTTGGTTGTTGATAACATGTAGTTGGTTGTTGATAAAGTGTAGTTGGTTGTTGATAAAGTGTAGTTGGTTGTTGATAAAGTGTAGTTGGTTGTTGATAAAGTGTAGTTGGTTGTTGATAAAGTGTAGTTGGTTGTTGATAAAGTGTAGTTGGTTGTTGATAAAGTGTAGTAGGTTGTTGATAAAGTGTAGTAGGTTGTTGATAAAGTGTAATAGGTTGTTGATAAAGTGAAGTAGGTTGTTGATAAAGTGTAGTAGGTTGTTGATAAAGTGTAGTTGGTTGTTGATAAAGTGTAGTAGGTTGTTGATAAAGTGTAGTAGGTTGTTGATAAAGTGTAGTTGGTTGTTGATAAAGTGTAGTTGGTTGTTGATAAAGTGAAGTTGGTTGTTGATAAAGTGAAGTTGGTTGTTGATAAAGTGTAGTTAGTTGTTGAAACAGCATGGACCATGAAGAACCAGAATATTTCCCGTGCCCAGGAACTGACTAGTAACATGAACCAATCTCACCCAGCCATATTGAATGCGTATTTCATAACTGACCACGTGGAAAAGCATTTTGTTATGCTGACAATATATCTACCAGGTTACGCTGAGAAAGTGTACTGCAAGAGGCGTGCAGACACACCGAAGATACTCACAGTTCTGGCCAATATTAAGGGAGAAGAGGTCTGCGGTGGAGCGCTGTCCTCGGTGCCTCAGCTCATACCTGTACGTATTCTTTTTCTTCCTGGCGACGTTCTTGGCGTGGAGGCTGGAGGTGAGGTCGTGGCACACGGCGAAGTACCGGTCGCCATACATCTGTGTAGGTTGTCACAATGATATATTACTTGCCCACTACATACCTACCCATGCCCAACCACTTCGGGTGGACTATAGAGCGGCAGTCTCGCTTCATTCAGATTGGCGTTCAATCCCAGACCGTTCAAAGGTTGGGCACCATTCCTTCCCTCCCCGTCCCATCCCAAATCCTTATCATGACCCCTTCCAAGAGCTATATAGTCGTAATGGCTTGGCGCTTTCCCTCTGACAATTCCCCCTCTCTTCCCTACATCCTCCCCCCCCCCCCCCGTTCAATTCTATACGAGTATTTGTGGTGCCTAACTAATAGTAAACACAAATATTTAATTTCCAAATTATGTATTTCCTGATAATCATTACCTGACATTGAAAATTTAATATATATGCAAAACAGTTAAGATATTGACATAATTTCCATGTAATAAAATAAACACATAAAGATGAGCATATTTTAAAGCATGGAAACAAAAACAAAAATGACGCTTAATACATTTGCAAAATATGTACTACATAGCATTTTCGATTAACATTTTTGTAACACTATTATTACAATTATATTGTAACCCAAATATGTTTCTTTAAAATATAATGTATTTGTATGAAGTAGGAGGCCAGAAACTTGGAGCTAACCTCGCGATATTTTCACACATAAGACATTTGGTATGTGAGTGTCATGGGCCAGTTGAGAGTCGGCCCTAGTGTAGCTTTAAGAAATATCGGCAGCTAAAGCGACCTATGCGATTTTCACAAACGTCGGAAATAAAATCAGAGTTGTGATTTCCATAGAGTTTTCATGCTTACTCACGCCATTATAAATGACCTAATTGATGCACAGAGTAAAGGGTCTCGAATCTCCTTTGTATGGATACCTTCACACATAAATATAACCCATCATAATGAGACAGACATTGCAACCAAATTAGCGTGTAACAAGTTTGACGTTGAATTAGATCTAGGTATCCCCATCTCTGCTGTCAAAACTGTATTGGTCGAAACATTCAGATCTGATAGGAAAGAACTTACTGACTCCCAACGACCTGAAAGTACTAGTATAAAAAGCTATGATTTGTTCAGATCTGAAACCTACATCTATGGGCAGCACAAAATGGTCCACTAGACTGTGCGACACAGTGGTTGCAAGGATCAGGTTGGGTTACCGTTACCTGTGGCAGGTGGCTACCGTTACCTGTGGCAGGTGGCTGCAGGTGACGGATCTCCCAATCCTGAGCACTCCAGGTGCAAACTCTGTGAGCAGGAACTACGGCACGATCTCCCGCACTACATCACTGAATGCCCACTTATTAGACCTTTCAGACCAGTTGGCATACGGTACCTGGAGCTTTGTAATTACTTTATTCACTCTCGTGTTCTTGAAGATATCCTCACAGTATACACAAAATTTGCCAGTGCCGGCTACTAAACACATGGCCCTGTATGACTAACCATCCTGCGAGATGGGGACTTTTATTACCACTGCTGCCTTATTCAATCTTGTGTTGATGATATCCTCAAAATGCATCCGGAGTCTGCCAGAGCAGACTGCTTGTCACATGCCTCTGTATGACTAACCATCCTGTGTGATGGGGATTTGTTAGCACCACGAAGCTAGCTTTTTGACACACTATTATCCACCTTCATATAGTCTAGGGTAGCTGCACAAATTCAGATGTACCTAATGTATTAATAAAAAAAAATCACCAGAGAAATTCACCTGAGTTTACCTGAGAGCCACTAACACTAGTGGCCTCGACGAGGATAGGAAGCCGGCGGCTTGTCGAAGGTCCCCCCTCATTTGCCTTGATGATCTTTACTAGATGTACTTTAAAGCACAACACAGTTTTCGCATTAACAGCTTCGGCGGGTAGGAGATTCCATAAGTTAATAGTCCTGTGGGTGATAAAGTATCTCCTGTTCTCAGTCCTACATTGTGACTTGTTGAGCTTCAGTGAAACCGTTACTCCTTGTTTGTTACATCAGACCCTTGAAGAAATTGTCTGGATCAACATCCTTCAAGTTGTTCAGTATTTTAAAAGTTTTAATGAGATCCGCCCTGTCATGCCTAGTTTGCAGTGTTGTTAGTTCTGTGGCACTCAACCGTTCCTGATACGAGAGTTGACTTCGCTCTGGAATGATTTTTGTTGCCCGGTGTTGCACTTTCTCCAGAGTAGCTATATCCTGAAAATGAGGTCTCCATGCTTGGATACAGTAATCCAAATGGGGACGCACCAGAGATTTATACAGTTGAATCACTACCTTCTTTTCCTTGAAATTGAAGGCCCGATTGATTATTCCAAGTGTTTGGTTAGCTTTTATAAATGCTTTTCCTACCAGCTGTGCAACTTTCATTGAATGGTGGATTTTAACTCCAAGGTCCTTTTTCTCATCAATTTGCTATAATGTAATGTTATTAATTTGATAGTTGTGGCACAGGTTATTGTGCCCCACATGCAGGGCCTTGCATTTATACTTATTAAAAAGCATTTGTCAGTCTTCTGACCATTTGTGGAGTTCCTCCAAATCTCTTTTTAACGCTACAACATCATTACCATTTCCCACTTTGCCATAAATCTTTGTGTCATCTGAAAATTTGATGATGAGTTTTGTGATATTCTCATCTATGTCATTGATGTATATGACAAAAAGGGTTGGCCCCAAAATGGACCCCTGTGGTACTCCACTTATCACATTTCTCCAATCAGATTCATTTCCATTTAGCACCACTCATTGTTTTCTTTGTTTTAACCATTGTGCTATCCATTCTAGTATTCTTCCATTTATTCCATGTGCCCGTAATTTCCTTACCAGTCTCTCATGTGCTACCTTGTCAAAGGCTTTAGCAGAGTCCATTTAAGCTACATCTACCGGAAGTCCTTTGTCTAAATAGCCGGTTGCCGTTTCCAAAAGTGTGAGCAGGTTAGTAAGGCAGGATCTAATTTTAACAAACCCATGTTGCGTCGATTTTACTAGATTATTCTCTAGAGATGTTGGATGATTTACTTCCTTAGGATTCTCTCCATGAGCTTGCAGATGTGTGATGTCAAGCTGATCGGCCGGTAGTTCTCCGCTGAACTCTTTCTGCCTTTTTTGAAAATACGGAGAGACATTTGTATGTTTCCAATCCAGGGGGACTATCCATTGGTCCACAGATTTTGTGAAAAGTAATTTGAGTAGTAGGCATAGCTCTTCTGCCAGTACCTTTATGACTTTGGATTGTATTCCATCCACACCTGGGACTTTTGAGTTTTTTTATTTTGTCAATGTTCTTCCTGATTATGTCGCATGTTATGGTTATATTCCTAAATTCATTCTCTTCACCTTGAAATATTTGTGGGTGATGGGATGTCCTCTAACCTTTCCAGTGTGAACACTGATGTAAAATATTCATTTAGAGTGTTATCTGCCCTTTTGTCGTCCATTATAGTTTGGTCAGTCTCATCTTTTAAAATTCCTACCGAGTGCTTTGTTGTGGTTTTACTTCTTATATAGGCATAGAACGACTTTGGATCATTTTTTATTTTTGAGAAAGTTTTCTTTCATAGTTCCTTTTTGGTTGATCTGATTTCCTGGGTGGCTGAATTTAGTGCCCTTTCATTATCTCATAATCAATTATGTCTGTCGTGGATTTATACGTTCTCTAGAGGTTCCTCTTATTTTTTTTATTTTTTTTTATTTACATATACAAGAGCTGTTACATTCTTGTACAGCCACTAGTACACGTAGCGTTTCTGGCAAGTCCTTAATCCTATGTTCCTCGGAATAAACGACCCAGCCATATTGTTTTAACAACCAGGTACCCATTTTACTGTTAGGTTAAACAGAGGCTACAGTTAAGGATTGACGCCAAGTAAATCCAGCCCGGCCAGGATACGAACCCAGGACAAAGCGCTCGTGAAACACCAGGCGCGCATCTTAACCACTACACCACGGGAACTTGGTTATCAATGCTTGTTTTACTGCCTGAGTCATCCATCTAGTTCCCTTTCGTTTTCTTCTTTCTTTTTGGCACATATTTTTGAACGAGTTCCGTGATGATTTTCTTAAAGTTTTGCCATAATGCTTCCATGCCATGTTCGCCTATTAGCTCCCTCCAGAAGATATTTTGCAGTTCCTCTCTCATTCCTTGATAGTCACCTCGATGGTAATCTAGAACGTCTTCATTTCTAGAGATTACCAAACTTTATGTGGGTTTCAGTATTTGTAGTCCATCTTAAAATATGGTGATCACATAACGGGGGTTAGCTTTTCCTCTACCTGAATTTGATCAATCATAGCCTCTTCTGAAGTTAGCACAAAATCTAGTATGTTTTTACCACGTGTGGGCTCTACCACATGCTGTGGGAGAAAGGAGTCCTGAACCAGATCTAGAAATTGTTCTCCCTCTGCTTGTGATGTTAGATTTACCCCAGTCTATGATCTCATGGTTAAAATCCCCCAATATTAGGGTTTGGGTTTCTGATGCCGCTTTGATCACATTATATAGATCAACAACATCGTCTGCTGCTGCAGTGTCACTCCTGTAGCATACTACCACAGTCATTTTGCTACCATCTCGAGCTAGAATGTTGTACCATACCGGCTCTGAGGATCCCATAGTGTTTAGTTCCTCATTATTGATTGCATTCAGGTCCTCTTTCACGTACAGCATTACCCCTCCTGCTCTTGTTGTTCTGTCCTTTCTGAATGGTGGCTGGTATCCCGGGAGATGAAATTTACCTTCTGTTATGTCTTCTCGTCCCCATGTTTCAGTGATGCCTATGATGTCAGGATTTCCAGCCTCAGCATACGCACATTTGACGTGACATACGCACGTGTCAAATTTATTTACTAGGCTTCTGGCATTTATATAGAAACAATTTAAACTCCTGACGTTGTTCCTGGAAGCTGAGAGATTGTTCCTGTGTTTAGCACATTCCTGTTTTGTTGTGGCTCTGGTTCTGCACCTTTATATCGCCAGAGATATAAAGAGTTAGTTCGGCCTGGCTGGGTGAAGGACTATGTCCTCTCCACCTTCTACTATCCGGATCACCTGCCCTCTCCTGATCTTTAGCTTTGCATTTTTTTATAAAATGGGGGATAAGAGGAGAAGATATGGAGGAGAGAGGTGGAGAAGGCGAGTGGGCAGGGAGGACAGAGGGAAATGGGGAGGAGGGTGAGAGAAGAGTGGGAAGGGGACGGGAGATAAGTTAGGAGTGGGGGGACAGAGGAAGAAAGGAGACGGTGGATGTTGACGGAGAGGGAAGGAAAAAGTAGGAAAAAGGTGAGGAGGGGAGAGGTGAGAAACAAGAGTGAAAATGGTAATGTAAACAGGAATAGGAGAAAAAAGTATTACCCCATAGCACTTAACAACATACAGTATGCAATTGTTGTTTTAGATTCAGCTACTGGGAACCAAACGTTGCATCCAGCACCGGCTATGGTGAGCCCGTCGTACTCACCTGGCACAGGAGATGTGCCCGTTATACAGTTATACTTAACACTAAATGAGAAATGGTAACATTTATAAATTGTTGAAAGATCTGAAAATAATTGACAATTATACAAGAGACATTTATAAACAGCCGTTTTCTTAATAATGCATAGTTTCAAATTGTGGATATGATTATTAGTAACAAAGCAGATCGTAAATTCCTTGGTGTTCTCATCGATAACAAGTTGAATTTCCAAGAACACATTCAAAATATAGCAAACAAAAGTTTCTAAAACTGTTGGCATTCTTTCTAAGATCAGATATTATGTACTTCGCCCTGCCCTGGTGACGCTCTATTACTCCCTCATCTATCCTTATCTCAACTATGGTATTTGTGCTTGGGGTTCTACTACAGAAAATCATCTACGTCCCCTAATTACTCAACACAAATCTGTTATTAGAACAATATCGAACTCTGGCCCCAGATAGCACTCGATACCCTTACTTAAATCTTTGAAAATGTTAGATATTCAATCACTGCACATCCTCTCTAGTGAACTCTATATATTTAAAACTCTGAACTGTAATACCAATCCTGACCTTAAAAGCTTCCTAGAGGTTGTAACAGAACCCATGGGCACCACACCAGAAACAAATGCCTATTTGATATTCCAAGAGTGCGCCTTAACGAAACTAGAAATGCTCTGCAAATCAAGGTACCCAGAATGTGGAATGACCTTCCCAATCAAGTCAAAGACTGTACCTCTCTCAACCAGATTAAGAGAAAAACAAAGTACTACCTAATTAATTCCATGTAACCTACCTTACCCCCTAAATGTCAACCTGTCTTGCTATTCTCAAACAATACTGTTTGTTGACTAAGTTGTATAACTGCTGATTTCCGTCAAGTTACCCGCCTCCCTTTTCCCTTTTCAACTCAATTTATGCTTTGTTCTCAGTTAGTATTAAGTGTATTTTCCCAGACCTTGCCCGAAACGCTGTGCGTATTAATGGCTTTAGGTATTGTATGTACTAACTCTATCTAGAAATCCAACATTTTGTTTATAACTCATCTTGAATGTATGTACTTTTACCTGAATAAACATTTGATTTGATTTGATTTGATGTAACTTGTCCTTCGGTGCAGTAACTTGCTTAGCTAAGCCAGTTTTTAAGTTCAGTTCCTGAACCATTATCTGTCTCTAACGTTTTCCATCACCGTCCACAGGATGTATATTGAGTGCATAATAAATTAACTAAACTAAAAACTGAAGGTAAAATGTCAAAGTGTTCTTTAGCAATTAGATAGATTATTTATTTTATTCACAAAAGTATTCGTTAATGTGTCTACCATTATATCTGCCGCATCCTCTTGTACAACACGCTCGACATTTCTAAGTCATACCATTGTGTTGGGGGACAGGCAGCCAGAGTGCAACCCGTTCTCGTACTTGCTTACAATCAATATTGGCTTATTTAATAAGTGCATATGTGACACACTAATTAATTGTGAATATTTTAATTTACCTTGAAAAGCTTCATAGAAAACACCGACCTCACCTAACCTTCTTAGTATGTTAAGATAAGCATCTTATTGCTTCTTATTTACACAGAGTGTATTTATAATTGTTAGGCTCATATCGAGGTCGCCCCCCCCCCCCTTCCACCAAGGGTCGAATTACTGACCCTCCCCAGGATACAACCCCACAACAAGCTGACTAACTCCTGGGTACCTACTTACTGCTAAGTAAACAAGGGCATTAGATGATTGAAAAAGTGCCCAACCATTTCTGTCCCTCCCGCGATTCGAACCCGGAATTCTCAATTGTGAGTCGAGAACGCTCCTGACTGTACAGCCAGTCCTCCAAACAAAGATCCAAAAGTGATTCCATGCACCCGCCAAACCCCCTGTTTATGAATGAAAAGTGGTTTACACACGACTCACAACTGCTGACGTTCGAGCATATCCGGAACAAGTGCTTCACTGACGAATTTTGTTCGAATCACAACCCTATAAATGCTTCACCCACGTACTACAAATACAAATAATCGCCAACAGAACCTAAACTCCTGACCTAACCTATCCTGTGCCTATATATACGCAATATGCTAATATATTATAATATTTATTTATACTTGCAAAAATTCCCATTTGAATGAACAGCATGTTCAAATTTATGAATGCGTCTGTGGGGTTGACCGCTGAATGTAATGGACTTGAGTCGAGGACGGGTTGGGCTGTAATACCTGGAGCCTCCGATGCTGCCGGGACCCTCTACCTAACATTACATACAGTTATTGAAACAGCAACCAAGAAGCTTAGGGTTACCTGTGTGACGTTATCAGCGTGGATGACGTCCAGATGGATGCCTCCCAGGTAGTGATCAAATATCTTCACCGTCTGGTTCAGAGGAGATACATCACCCTCGCCAAACTCCAAGGATATCGGGCCGTTCTGTATGAAGTTGTATTTAAGGGCTGATCGTAGGCCTTCGTTGCCGAACATTGCTGTTAAGAAATGAAGGAAACACAAATTATAGAATATGTATTTTAGTCAAGCAAGTGTAACTTTCATACATCTTCTCTAACTCATCCCATTTCACTGTAACTGGGGCTTTCTTTAAGTCCCTATTTCAGTCATTTTGTGGCTTCCCTTGAGTCTCCGTCTCAGTGTAATGGGCTTTCTTTGAGTCTGTCATTCACTGACTACATTTGAGTACCTGTCTCAATAATACCATGGCTTCCTTTAGGTCCATGTCTCAGTCATACTGTGGATTTGTTTGAACCCCTTTCTCAGTGATAATGGGGCTTCCTTTAAGCCCCCGTCTGTGTTATACTGTGACTTCATTTGAGTTCCTATTTCAGTGATATTGGGACTTTTCTTGAACTCCTGTCTCAGTGATAATATGGCTCCATTTCAGTCCCTGTTTGTGATATATAGGCATTCTTCGAGTTCCCCTCAATGATTCTGACGCTTCATTAAAGTCCCAGTTTCATTAATTCGTGAGATATCTTTGAGCAAGTAAGTTAATTTCAGTTAGTCATTACATTAAAGACAAAGTGAACACTAAATGGTTCGCGATAAAGCATCCTTAGGCATTTATTTGTTATGTTTAACCGTCCTCCTTTTGTTAGAGAATTTTCAGTTTGGGCTGCCCTGTACTCTTGGGCTTTTGCTGATATTCAGGAATTAGTGGATGATACATCATGCCTAGGAACAGTTTAATGATATTTCTGTCTTTAATGCATTAAAGCCGGGCTGAATAGGTTGGTTTATAATTAATTAATTATATTTCATTGTGTCGGGGTGTTACGACCCGACTCTTATTTTTTGCATATAGGAGCCAGGATCTTCGGGAGATTTGTATACCTGATTGTTAACAAAGAGAATGTAAGGAACAATTAGGTTATTTCTCTTTGTGGTAGGCCCTTGAATGTTATGAGCTTGTAACTGGGGAAAGTATAGGACTAGTTATATAGGTTTAGGATAAGAAAGGAGTGTTTGTATCTTTTTAAGTATGTAGACAGTTTACTCACTTCAATCCTAAAAATGGCGGGGTGTTTTGTCCCTGCCAGACGTAAGATTATTCGGTGTTCCTAGCTAGTTAATTTCCCTATTTTAATAGGTTGTCTACTGTATTGTAAAGCTGTATTGAATTGTGCAATTGTATAAGTACATTCTATAGTAATTCACTTTTTTCTTCACCTTGAAAAACGAACATGAGTTTTAGAGAACTCCTCTTTCAACTAAACCCTGATGCAAGAATAATAGTTAGAGGGATAGAAGAACTAATAAACCAGAAGATAGTAAATAAAGAATATGCGGTCATTTTCAATGAGACAAAAAAAAAAAATATATATATATATATATATATATATATGTCGTACCTAGTAGCCAGAACTCACTTTTCAGCCTACTATTCAAGGCCCGATTTGCCTAATAAGCCAAGTTTTCCTGAATTAATATATTTTTTCTAATTTTTTTCTTATGAAATGATAAAGCTACCCATTTCATTATGTATGAGGTCAATTTTTTTTTATTGGAGTTAAAATTAACGTAGATATATAACCGAACCTAACCAACCCTACCTAACCTAACCAAACCTATCTTTATAGGTTAGGTTAGGTTAGGTAGCGGAAAAAGTTAGGTTAGGTTAGGTTAGGTAGGTTAGGTTGCCGAAAAACAATTAAATCATGAAAACTTGGCTTATTAGGCAAATCGGGCCTTGAATAGTAGGCCAAAAAGTGAGTTCTGGCTACTAGGTACGACATATATATATATATATATATATATATATATATATATATATATATATATTAGTATATTTTGGTAGCAGTCTTTCCTGTAGACATATATTATTAAATATGACCGAAAAAGTAAGATTAATAATTCTAACACGAATTTTCTCAATCTTTCGTACATTTCTTTTCACTGTTGGAGGTAAATCAAAAATCAATTCTCCAAAATTCATTTTTATTTCTAGTCTGACGCGACACGAGCGCGTTTCGTAAAACTTATTACATTTTCAAAGACTTTAGTTCACAAATACACAACTGGATAGAACTTATGCATCTCCGATTTTATATCTACATTTGAGTGAGGTGGAAGGGGTGATGTGGCATTAACACAAGACAGAACAAGATGTGGCACTAATAGGGTATTAATTTCATCAACACAAGACAGAACAAGAGTATTAATAGGGTATTAATTTCATCAACACAAGACAGAACACGAAACAATGGATATTGAATAGAAGTGTTTGTAGAAAGGCTATTGGTCCATATTTCTTGATGCTTCTATATTGGAGCGGAGTCTTGAGGTGGGTAGAATATAGTTGTGCAATAATTGGCTGTTGATTGCTGGTGTTGACTTCTTGATGTGTAGTGCCTCGCAAACGTCAAGCCGCCTGCTATCGCTGTATCTATCGATGATTTCTGTGTTGTTTACTAGGATTTCTCTGGCGATGGTTTGGTTGTGGGAAGAGATTATATGTTCCTTAATGGAGCCCTGTTGCTTATGCATCGTTAAACGCCTAGAAAGAGACGTTGTTGTCTTGCCTATATACTGGGTTTTTTGGAGCTTACAGTCCCCAAGAGGGCATTTGAAGGCATAGACGACGTTAGTCTCTTTTAAAGCGTTCTGTTTTGTGTCTGGAGAGTTTCTCATGAGTAGGCTGGCCGTTTTTCTGGTTTTATAGTAAATCGTCAGTTGTATCCTCTGATTTTTGTCTGTAGGGATAACGTTTCTATTAACAATATCTTTCAGGACCCTTTCCTCCGTTTTATGAGCTGTGGAAAAGAAGTTCCTGTAAAATAGTCTAATAGGGGGTATAGGTGTTGTGTTAGTTGTCTCTTCAGAGGTTGCATGGCTTTTCACTTTCCTTCTTATGATGTCTTCGACGAAACCATTGGAGAAGCCGTTATTGACGAGGACCTGCCTTACCCTACAGAGTTCTTCGTCGACTTGCTTCCATTCTGAGCTGTGGCTGAGAGCACGGTGGACATATGCGTTAACAACACTCCTCTTGTACCTGTCTGGGCAGTCGCTGTTGGCATTTAGGCACATTCCTATGTTTGTTTCCTTAGTGTAGTGTAGACTGCAGTGTGGAAACCTCCGCCCTTTTCCATGACTGTTACATCTAGAAAGGGCAGCTTCCCATCCTTTTCCATCTCGTAAGTGAAACGCAGCACGGAACTCTGCTCAAATGCCTCCTTCAGCTCCTGCAGATGTCTGACATCAGGTACCTGTGTACAAATGTCGTCAACATACCTGCAGTATATGGCCGGTTTCAAGTTCATGTCGACTAAGACTTTTTGCTCGATGGTACCCATGTAGAAGTTTGCAAACAGGACACCTAGGGGAGAACCCATGGCGACCCCATCTACTTGCTTATACATGTGCCCATCCGGGCTCAAGAAGGGTGCCTCTTTAGTACAAGCTTGGAGTAGTTTCCTCAGAATATTTTCTGGTATGTCAAGAGGAGTACAGGCTGGATCACGATACACTCTGTCGGCTATCATTCCGATTGTCTCGTCCACAGGTACGTTGGTAAACAGCGATTCTACGTCCAACGAGGCTCTTATCCCTGTGGCCCGCGTGCCCTGCAGTAAGTCAACAAATTCCTTTGGAGACTTCAGGCTGAAGGCGCAAGGAACATAAGGAGTCAACAGGCCGTTGAGTCGCTTCGCCAGTCTGTACGTGGGTGTGGGTATCTGGCTAATGATTGGCCGAAGTGGGTTTCCAGGCTTGTGTGTCTTGACATTTCCATACGCATATCCAGGTTTATATTCCCCGATGATCTTTGGCAGGTGGAGTCCGGATTTCTTGGCGTTCACAGTTTCGATCAGTTTGTTGACCTTTGCTTTTAATTCGGCTGTAGTGTCCTTCGTTACCCTTTGGAACTTAGTTTGGTCAGAGAGTATGATGTTCATTTTCGCCAGATATTCGTCTTTTTTAAGAATGACATATATTGGCAGCCGAAGGACACTACAGCCGAATTAAAAGCAAAGGTCAACAAACTGATCGAAACTGTGAACGCCAAGAAATCCGGACTCCACTAGTAAACAACACAGAAATCATCGATAGATACAGCGATAGCAGGCGGCTTGACGTTTGCGAGGCACTACACATCAAGAAGTCAACACCAGCAATCAACAGCCAATTATTGCACAACTATATTCTACCCACCTCAAGACTCCGCTCCAATATAGAAGCATCAAGAAATATGGACCAATAGCCTTTCTACAAACACTTCTATTCAATATCCATTGTTTCGTGTTCTGTCTTGTGTTGATGAAATTAATACCCTATTAATACTCTTGTTCTGTCTTGTGTTGATGAAATTAATACCCTATTAATGCCACATCTTGTTCTGTCTTGTGTTAATGCCACATCACCCCTTCCACCTCACTCAAATGTAGATATAAAATCGGAGATGCGTAAGTTCTATTCAGTTGTGTATTTGTGAACTAAAGTCTTTGAAAATGTAATAAGTTTTACGAAACGCGCTCGTGTCGCGTCAGACTAGAAATAAAAATGAATTTTGGAGAATTGATTTTTGATTTACCTCCAACAGTGAAAAGAAATGTACGAAAGATTGAGAAAATTCGTGTTAGAATTATTAATCTTACTTTTTCGGTCATATTTAATAATATATATATATATATATATATATATATATATATATATATATATATATATATATATATATATATATATATATGCGAACAAGCCTGAATGGTCCCCAGGACAATATGCAACTGAAAACTCACACCCCAGAAGTGACTCGAACCCATACTCCCAGGAGCAACGCAACTGGTATGTACAAGACGCCTTAATCCACTTGACCATCACGACCGGACATAATGAGGTGATAGCCGAGGCTATTTGAACCACCCCACCGCCGGCACTCGGATAGTAATCACCTCATTCTTTGGGGCACACGTGAGGAACACAAATGCGAACAAGCCTGAATGGTCCCCAGGACCATGCTATGCTATGCTATGCCCAAGATTACTATCCGAGTGCCGGCGGTGGGGTGGTTCAAATAGCCTCGGCTATCACCTCATTATGTCCGGTCGTGATGGTCAAGTGGATTAAGGCGTCTTGTACATACCAGTTGCGTTGCTCCTGGGAGTATGGGTTCGAGTCACTTCTGGGGTGTGAGTTTTCAGTTATATATATATATATATTGGTAGCAGTCTTTCTTGTAAACATATATTATTAAATATGACCGAAAAAGTAAGATTAATAATTCTAACACGAATTTTCTCAATATTTCTTATGTTTCTTTTCACTGTCGATGGTAATTGAAAAATCAATTCTCCAAAATTCATTTTTATTTCTAGTCTGACACGACACTTGAACGCGTTTCATAATAACTTATTACATTTTCAAAGACTTTAGTTTACACACACACAACTATAACCTGCAAACACTAAACAGAGTTCTACTATGCTATGATTTAAACAGCTTTCATCTTATATACCCGCATTTTGGGTGAAGTGATATGTTACAACAGTTTTGGATGAGGTAAACAAAACTTTCAACACAAGACAGAACACGAAACAATGGGTATAAATTGGGTAAATTAAAGGATAGAATGGAAGTAACTGCAAAGGGCCTATTGGCCCATATTTCTTGATGCTTCTATATTGGTGCGGAGTCTTGAAGTGGGTAGAATATAGTTGTGCATCCCTGTTGATTGCTGGTGTTGACTTCTTGATGTGTAGTGCCTCGCAGATGTCAAGCCGCCTGCTATCGCTGTTTCTATCGATGATTTCTGTGTTGTTTGTTAAGATTTCTCTGGTGATGGTCTGGTTGTGGGAAGAGATTATATGTTCCTTAAGATGAAAATGAAATCAAAGACAACAAAACGCAACTACTTCATGCTACAAACCAATGGAGAAACAGCAACATCGACGAAAACCGCCGTACTCGTATCGAGCAACACCTCGACATCCTCACAGATCGACATCACCTCAGCACCGAAACGAAAGCTAGGCTAGGCAGTGTATATTGTTCGGATCCTTGATCATGAACTGTACCAGTGTTTACAGTTATAGAACTGTGTTAATCATTTAATCCTTGTAATATATATGCGAGCTGATGTGTTAAAATACCCGAAGGTATATTGTGGTTCTGCTATCAATATCCAAGCTCAGCCTTAAGGATCATACCTGCTACCTTGAGGTTACCTTGAGGTGCTTCCGGGGCTTAGCGTCCCCGCGGCCCGGTCGTCGACCAGGCCTCCTGGTTGCCGGACTGATCAACCAGGCTGTTGGACGCGGCTGCTCGCAGCCTGACGTATGAGTCACAGCCTGGTTGATCAGGTATCCTTTGGAGGTGCTTATCCAGTTCTCTCTTGAACACTGTGAGGGGTCGGCCAGTTATGCCCCTTATGTGTAGTGGAAGCGTGTTGAACAGTCTCGGACCTCTGATGTTGACAGAGTTCTCTCTCAGAGTACCAGTTGCACCTCTGTTTTTCAACGGGGGTATTTTGCACATCCTGCCATGTCTTCTGGTCTCATGTGATGTTATTTCTGTGTGCAGGTTTGGGACCAGCCCCTCTAATATTTTCCACGTGTAAATTATTATGTACCTCTCCCGCCTGCGCTCAAGGGAGTACAGTTTTAGGCTCTTTAGTCGGTCCCAATAGTTTAGATGTTTTACTGAGTGGATTCTAGCAGTAAAGGATCTCTGCACGCTCTCCAGGTCAGCAATTTCTCCAGCTTTGAAAGGTGCTGTCATTGTGCAGCAGTACTCTACTCTAGAGAGCACAAGCGTTTTGAAAAGTATCATCATCGGTATAGCATCTCTAGTGTGAAAAGTTCTTGTTATCCAACCTGTCATTTTTCTTGCAGTTGTGACGGCTACTTTATTGTGTTCTTTAAAGGTAAGGTCTTCTGACATGAGTATACCCAGATCCTTTACATTGCCTTTTCGTTCTATGTTATGATTTGCCTGAGTTTTGTACGTGGTTTCCGTTTTTATATTTTCATTTTTTCCATAGCGCATGAGCTGGAACTTATCTTCGTTAAACACCATATTATTTTCTGTAGCCCATAGAAAGACCTGATCTACATCTGACTGGAGGTTCGCCGTGTCCTCTATGTTGCCTACTCTCATGAAGATCCTAGTGTCATCTGCAAAGGATGATACAGTGCTATAGATTGTGTTCTTGTCTATGTCCGAAATGAGGATGAGAAAAAGTACTGGAGCAAGCACAGTACCCTGGGGGACTGAGCTCTTCACGGTTGATGGGCTGGATTTTATTTTGTTGACTATTACACATTGGGTTCTGTTGGTCAGGAAATTGTAGATCCATCTGCCTATTTTTCCGGTAATTCCTTTTGAACGCATTTTATGTGCAATAACACCATGGTCACATTTATCAAAAGCTTTTGCGAAATCTGTGTAAATTACATCCGCGTTATGTTTGTCTTCCATAGCATCTAATGCCATATCATAGTGGTCCAGCTACTGCGACAGGCAAGAGCGCCCTGTTCTGAAACCATGTTGTCCGGGGTTATGGAGTTGCTGTGATTCCATGTATTTTGTGATTTTACTTCTTAGCACTCAAAAATTTTATGATGTGCGATGTTAGCGCTATCGGTCTGTAATTTTTTGCCTCAGCCTTATTTCCTCCTTTATGAAGTGGTGCTATCTCTGCTGTTTTTAGTATATCAGAAATAACGCCAGTATCTAGGCTTTGTCTCCACAGAATGTGGAGAGCCTGCGATAGTGGTTTTTTTACAGTTCTTTATGAATATGGAGTTCCAAGAATCCGGGCCTGGTGCAGAGTGCATAGGCATACTGTTTATGGCTTCTTCAAAATCCAGTGGGGATAGGGTGACATCTGACATATGATTTGATGTTGGTATCGTATCCATGAAAAATTCATTTGGGTTATCAATCTTTAGTGTGTTTAATGGCTCGCTCAAAACAGAGTCGTACTGCGTCCTCAGTAGCTCGCTCATTTCTTTGTTGTCATCGGTGAAAGTTCCCTCTCCCTTTCGCAGGGGCCCGATACTAGATGTGGTTTTTAATCTTGATTTTGCATAGGAGAAAAAATATTTCGGATTTCTTTCTATTTCACTGATGGCCTTTTGCTCTCTTTGCCTCTCCTGGGTTTTGTATGATTCTTGTAGCTTCCGTTCAATTGTTTCTATTTCTCTACCTAACCTTCTTCGCCGTTCTTGAGATAGGGTGCGACTCTCAAGTTGTTCCACGATTCGTTTTCTTCGCCTATATAGGGAACGACGTTCCCGTTCCAATCTGCATCTCTTCCTCTTTTTTTCTTAGAGGTATGCGGTTTGAACATATTTCTAGTGCTACTGAGCTTATTTTTTCCAGGCACTGGTTCAGGTTTGCATTTTCTAGCTGTTCTTCCCAGTTTATTTCTGTGAAGTCCTGGTTTATTTGCTCCCAGTTTATCTGTTTATTGTTGAAGTTGAATTTGCTGAAATCTCCTCCACCGGGAATCTGGACTGGTTTTGAAGGTCTACTCCCCATGGTTGTCATAACTTCAATTAAGTTGTGATCTGAGTAACAGGTATTAGTAATCATTATGTTCCTGATCAATTCATCATTATTAGTGAAAATGGGCTACAGCCCATTACCAGTACAGTAACTAGGAAGCAGACAAAGGATTGAACTTAAACCCAAACATAGGACCCTTGCCCTTAGCTAAGAATTAGCCTGTTTATTTTAGTATTCAAATGTAGTATATACAGTACTTAATTTCAAAGTCATAAATATTTCCTCTTTATTAACTTAATCCAGTATTTTTTCCACAATTATTATTATTATTATTATTATTATTATTATTATTAGTATTATTATTATATTTATTATTATTATTATTATTATTATTATTATTATTATTATTGTTATTATTATTATTATTATTATTATTATTATGTGTGCCTTGTCTAGGGACCACGATAAAATGCCTGAAAAAACAGGAAGTCAAACTTTCTGACCCTCTAGCTAATTCTGACCATATCCAAGATACAGGGGGTGTTGATTGGGTCAGGCTATTGACACAACTTATCTCAGGTAAATATAAATTGCACAGGATGGCTGTTCTGAACTCAGCAGAGGGTAAGTTACTGATTGGACCTGTACTAAAGTTGAACCAGTCAGACGTACTCTATAGAGAGTATATAAGCTGAGGCTGTCATAGTTGCCTGGTTGCGTCTGGAACAATCTCCCCTCAAAGTTGGCCAAAGGAAAAAGGAGGGCCTGGAACCAGTACATAAGCTCTGGGATCTAGACACTCTTGGTATTACACCAGAACAAATCAGTCCAGATGAAAACCATTTATCAGAACTATCTAGACTCAATGGTCTGTAAAGATGGTCAGTACTGGGTCAGACTACCACGGCACATTGATCACCCCAAATTGCCCATACATAAATGTATGGCACAAAATCAATTGAGATCTCAGAGGTTGAGATTATAAATTAGTCCCGAGCATCTCCAACTCTTATATGGCATTATTTAACAACAGTTAAAGAATAAATTTATAGAAGTCATCCAAGATGACAACCGAAAGAAGGGACACTACTTATCGCACCACGCAGTATTAAAATCCTCAACTATTATTCTGTTGAGGAGTATGTTTAACTACAGTGAAAAATCTAAACAAAGTAGTGTTTCGACGATTGCTTACAAACTGGGCCAAGCCCAGAGGATGTATGATGTGCTGGTAAAATTCCATAAAGGAACAAATGCATATACAGCCAAAATTAGTAAAGCATTTCTTAGGGTGGGCCTCCAAGAAGAGGACCGAAATTACACAAAGTTCCTCTGGTTGAAGGATCCAAAGGATCCTGGAAGTCAAATCTTCACTACAGATTTGCTTCAGTGCTGTTTGGAGCAACTTCTTCGCCAGTTATACTCCAAGCTACCGTGATTACTCATTTAAAGAAATTAAGCCCATATAAAACATAAATCAGCAATAACCTGCATGTGAACAACTTCTTTGGGGCAACCAGCAGTGAAGAAAAACTGTTAGCTTGAGAAGATTGGCTGGGATGAACATTTACCCCCTAAAGCTCCAAGAAAAATAGAGAGCAGGATACCTAAGGAACAGAATTCCATAGAGACCATTAAGTTTCCTCGAAATGTTGTAAATTATAAACAGTTAAAAAGTCTGCATGTGTTCTAGATGTGATGCTTCTTCGAGAGCTTATGGCACTGTAGCCAACATTATAACTAACCAACAAGCCAATTTATTAACTTCCAAAGCAGGGGTGACACAGTTGAAGTGTCACCCCTGACACTTGATGGAGTGTCACTTCACCTCATCAAGTGACACAACTGATGGGGTGTCACTCATCACCCCATCAAGTGATGAGGTTAGATGAGTGGATTTCGACTCCAAGGTCAATCTTCTTCATCAATCTGCTGTACTGTAATGCTATTAATTTGGTAGTTGTGGCATGGATTGTTATGCCCCACATACAGGGTCTTGCATTTGTCGATATTAAAAAGCATTTGCCAGTCGTCTGATCATTTGGAGTTCATATAGATCTCTTTGTAAAGCTTCAATATCATTATCAGTTCCCACTTCATTCATCCCATTTTCCCATTTCCTTTATCATACATCTTTGAGTCATCTGCAAATTTGATGATGTGGTTTGCAATATTCTCATCTATGTCATTGTTGTCTATGACAAAAAGGGTTGGCCCCAAAATGGACTCCTGTGGCACCTCACTACTTTTCTCCATTGAGTTTCGTTCCCATTTAGCACGACCATTTGTTTTCTTTGTTTCAACATTTATTTGATTCATTCTAATATTTTACAGTTTATTCCATTTGCCTGTAATTTCCTTGCAAGTCTTTCAGTCTGTACCTTATCTAAGGCTTTATCAAAATCCATGTATACAACATTCACCAGAAGGCCGTTGTCTTGATTAGTTGGTTACCGTTTCCAAAAATGTGAGCAGGTTTGTAGAGTAGGATCTATTTTTACCTCCAAGATCTACAAACTGTAGTCAATGAAATGGAGTCCTAAGTCAATAATCGACCGCTGTCTTACCTTTTGGATGATTACTCACAACATGAACCTCTGAATCAGATCATTTAATGTTTGGGAGGCCTCTGACACCTGTGACGTCCCTCGGGAACGAGGAATCCAAAGATCCTTCCTATGTTAATGAGAGTGACTAGGTTCATAGTTATAAACATCTTTCTCAAGTTATCAGTCAGTGGAATGATGTTTAGACAAACTTCATCTGAATACCTTTCATTCTTTCCCCCGAGAATATGGGGTCCAATAATTCCACCTCTGGTGCAATTATTGGGACCTATATTCTCGCAGAAGAGAATGAAAGAAAGGTATTCAGATAATGAAGTTAGTCCAAACATCATTCCATATCCCTCCCCCTCCCTCTCTGTCACTCTTTCTCTCACTCTCTTTCTCGTTAAATAAATAACAGATGATTAATATTGAGACGAATGATACTTACGTAAGGCAATTAAGGCCCCTTCATGTTGAGTGATTCCGGTAATGAGATGGACGTTCTTCTGCCTTCCATCCTTGAGGAGAGTCGCGGGGTCAGAGACCAGGAACTCTCCGTCGACTCTTGGGCCCAGCAACAGCGGGTTCATATGCCACTGCTGCACCAACAACACAAATAAATTATAAACATGTTATTGACTTATAAATGACATTCTGTGTGAACAGCTCTGACAGATACTGTTACATATGATAGAAATTGATTTACCACAAGCGTCTGCAATGAAGGCTTAGTACAATACCAAAGTACAAAGAATTTAGATGTGAATACAATTTTAATCATTTTAACATCCAACAAATACATTTAGATAAACAAAAATTTGCTGTCATTTTTTTAGACGTCTAACAATTGTTAATATATGATCATAGGTTTATTGTTATATATACTTCGAATCACTTAGCACATTCTATACAAAAATCCAGAATAAATTATATTAGACACGAGATGGTGCACAATCCAGGTATCTCCCACTTTTCTATTAGAGCCGTTTTTTATTTACTTGTGAGTATGTACTTTGTTATGTTGTTAATGTTATTTTCGTATATTTTGTATCTCACTTGATTTTTGTCTCCTCCGAATCATTTAATCATTACAAGGACATCTTGTTCTCCATTTTTTTTTAAAGAACAGCTTTGTAAACTTTATGATTTTTTGTATTTTGTATACTTTAGTTTATCATTCTTTCAACTAATCTCCAACCACTTGGGGTGTACGGTAGAGCGACGGTCTCGCTTCATGCAGGTCGGCGTTCAATCCCTGACCGTCCAAGTGGTTGGGCACCATTCCTTCCCCGTCGTATCCCAAATCCTTACCCTTACCCCTTCCTAGAGCTATATAGTCGTAATGGCTTAGCACTTTCCCCAGTTAGTTTTCCCCCTCTTTCAACTAATGTCAAATTTTTATTAGATTATATTTATCCGAATTATGAATTTAACACTTCCTGAAGATTTTTATCTGAATTTACCTGAGGGCAACCATCTCTCTAGTGGCCTCGACGGGGGACAAGAATGTGGCGGCATGTCGAAGGTGAAGCCCATTATTCCTCAGCTCTTTTTCCAACTGAATTTGGAACTGTTGTAAGCCTTGGCATTTACGGCTTCTACAGGTAAGTGGGTCCAGGAGTTTATAACCTTATAGGTGAAAAACATTTGTTTTCCGGATTTACCTGATTTACATGAAGGCCACTAACATTAGTGGCTTTGACGAGGACAGGAAGCCGGCGGCTTGTCGAAGGTCCCTTCATATGCTTTGATGATCCTTTCCAGGTGGATTTTAAAACCTAACAGAGTTTTAGCGTTATCGGCTTCGGCGGGTAGGCGGTTCCATGGTTTATAAACCTGTGAGTAAAAAAATCTCCTGTTCTTAGTCCTTTTTTTTTTTTTTTTTACTATATTGAGGTTTGTTGAGCTTGAAATCGTTGCTCCTTGTTTGTGTTACATCTGACATTTTGAAGACATTGTCAAGATCAACATCCTCCAACTTCTTCACTATTTTAAACGTTTCATTAAGATCCGCCCTGTCATGCCAGGTTTGCAGTGTTGTTAACCCTTTGGCCCTCAACCGTTCCTGGTATTAGAGTCGACTTACTTCTAAGAGGATTTTTGTTGTCTGTTGAACTTTCTCTGAGACACATAAGTCCTTTTGAAGGTGAGGTTTCTATGCTTGGGTACAGTAGTCCACCTGGGAGAGCACCAGAGATTTATACAAGTGAATTACCATTTTTTTTTTACTTGAGGCAAATGATTCGTTCGATTATTAATAGTTTTTTCCTGCTTCTCTCACTTGTGCAACATTCATTATCTGCTGGATCCTGACTCCAAGGTGCTTTTCTTCATCAATCTGCTGCAAGGTAATGTTGTTGATTTGATAGCTGTGATGTGCATTGTTATGCCCTTCACATAAATATAAATGGAAATGTCTGTCTGTTTGAGGTTGGAAGTCAGATGGATAAGAAGGGGGGAAGAGGGGATGATAGGGAAGAGGGGATGATAGGGTGATGGGGGCGAGGGGAAGGGTAAGGGTAAGGAGAATAAGGGGAAAATGAGGGAGATGGAAAGGAAAAGGGTGATAGAGGTGGAAAGGGGAGATTGGAAGGGCGGGAAAATATGGGGAAGAGGGGTAAAGGGGGTAGGGAAGGAAAGGGAAGAAGGGATTGATGTGGGGAAAGGGGAAGAGAAGAGAGGTGGATTGGGTGGTGGGAGAGAGACAGACTATCCTGGGCGCTGTTGTTGTTGTTGTTTTAGATGAAGCCACTCGGAACAAAAAGTTCTAAGTAGCACGGGCTATGGTGAACCCGTAGTGGGCTTATCTGGCACAGGAGCGGGGCTGTGGCACTGCTGGATAGCTCTCTAATTTATACTATAAGATAATGTTTGATTGTATGTCCAATGGTGAAGTTAGATGGTTGGGGCTAATCTTACCCAACTTTACAGGGAGATATAGTCTGGGGTACGGGATGGACGTAGGCTGGTCGTTGTTGGCCCAAATATAATATTTTAATAAATACAGCATGTAGCCTATTCTCTCGTGCAATTTTCCTGAAGCCTGAAATTAATTCGCGGATGTTTTTTCGTTGAGTTTGAAGTTACTTTCACCGTTCACTCGCGCATTTTCATGATTTACTCGAAAATGATGAACGAAATTTATTTGGGTTACAGTAAATAGGGAAGATAGTATATAGTAATGATGGTATGTAGTGAAGATGCAAGATGATCGGAGAATGGGGGACGGGGGAAGAGGAGGGCGGGGGGAGGGGGGGAACCGGAGGACAGAGCGGAGTTGGACGAGGAAATTGAAATTGAAATAAGTTTATTGAGGTAAAATACACACAAAGGGATGAGGTAGCTCAAGCTATTCTCACCCCGTTCAGTACATCGTGTTAATACATACATAGACACACATCACAAGCAATAAACGTATTACCGAACATTCTGAGATAAACATAAACATTTCCTCCTTTACACAAGTAATTGGACGAGGGGGAAGGGGAAGAGGACAGATATAAAACAGGACACATTAGTGACCCCCTCCTCATGATATGTTTGGGAGGTGATTGGCCGAGTCCCTATATTTTGTTACTCGAAAACGATAAACGTGAATACAATTTACCTGAGGAACACCATCTATCTAGTGGCATCGACGGGCCTATGAAGCATTGTCAAATGTTCCTCCTTTTTCTGTTTATTTTTTGTTCATTTAGATTTTGAACGGCAGTAATGTTTTGGCATTTACGGCTCTGGCGGGTAGGCGGTTCCATGAGGTTTAAACCCTCAACCCGTTCTCGCACTTGCTTAGTCAATATTGGCTTATTTAATAAGTGCATATGTGACATACTAATTGATTGTGAATATTTTAGTTTACCTTGAAAAGCTTCATAGAAAACACCAACCTCACCTAACCTTCTTAGTATGTTAAGATAAGCAACTTATTGCTTCTTATTTACAAATATTACTTAACCTATCAACGGTATAGGTTAAGTAATAATTGTAATTAAGAAGCAATAAGATGCTTATCTTAACATACTAAGAAGGTTAGGTGAGGTTGGTGTTTTCTATGAAGCTTTTCAAGGTGAACTAAAATATTCACAATCAATTAGTATGTCACATATGCACTTATTAAATAAGCCAATATTGACTAAAAGCAAGTGCGAGAACGGGTTGAAGCCCTATGTGTGATAAAGCATCTTTTGTTTGAGTTTTGTATTATATATATATATATATATATATATATATATATATATATATATATATATATATATATATATATATATATATATAATGATGGAGCAGCACTCTGTGCTCTAAAGAAGAAGGATAGGGGTATCAGGCCCATTGCCGTTGGCAACACCCTCCGACGCCTTGTAGCTAAGGCTGCAGTGAGATCTATCAGCCAGGAAGCAGCCACCTTGCTGAAACCTCATCAGCTCGGGTTTGGGATTCCCCTAGGTTGTGAAGCTGCAGCACATACAGCGCGGGCTTACATTGCTGATCTCCCGGACCAGAAGGCACTAGTAAAGCTTGACTTCAAAAATGCCTTCAATCAAGTCAGACGAGACGCTGTCCTCAGGGCTGTACACAACCATTTCCGTCCCCTTTACCCATTCATCCGATCGTGCTACAGTGGGGACTCTAAGCTTCTTTTTGGGGAGCATGAAATAAACTCCTGTGAAGGTGTCCAACAAGGTGACCCCTTAGCCCCCCTCCTTTTCTGCCTAGCTATCAAAGAGGTCACTGATAGTCTGACAAGCGAGCTAAACATCTGGTACCTGGATGATGGCACTCTAGCTGGAACTCCGGAAACCATTTTGGAGGATATAAGGAAAATCCAGGAGCAGGGAGCAGCCTTAGGCCTCATTCTCAATGCATCCAAATGTGAAATAATCTCCCGCAACCCAGACATCACTGGGCAAATACAAAATGTTCTTCCAGACATTCTCGTTGTCGAGCCACCGGACTGCACTCTCCTGGGTGCCCCCATTGGCCCACGAGCAATCGAGGAGGTCCTGGCTGCAAAAATCACTGACCTAAAGAGAATGCTGGACAGGATTGACAAGATTGATGCCCATGATGCTCTCTTTCTCCTTACAAGATGCCTGTCTCTCCCTAAGTTGACCTACTTTCTGAGATGTTCTCCATCCTACAGCAGCCCTAAGTTAAATGTGTATGACACCCTTCTGAGGTCCATGCTGGTGAAAGTCCTGAACCTGCCATTGGACGACTCTCAGTGGGAGCAAGCAACCCTTCCTGTAAGACTCGGCGGCCTTGGTGTCCGCACAGCCTCCCAAATTGCTCTACCAGCCTTCCTTTCCTCCTCTCATGCATCGCACGACCTCGTCAGAGATATTTTACCTGCAACCCTGAGAGATTCAGCAGGAATACACGATCCTGCTTTCACTGAATGTTCAAATCAGTGGGATGTTCTTGCAGCCCCAGCCACCATTATAGAGCCAACAAAACAACACAAACAGTCCGGCTGGGACCACCCTCTAGTGGAAAAAGTAGCTGATGCCATGCTCAGCGCCGCAACATCAGACAAGGAGAAAGCCCGCCTCAGAGCAGTGCGTGCCCCCCATGCAGGAGACTTCCTCCTGGCAGTACCCATGTCAGCAATGGGCACGCGCCTAGATCCAGAATCCCTTCGTGTAGCAGTGGCCCTCCGCCTTGGTGCCCCAATTCACACTGAATACAAGTATATTTGCAACAGGGTGGAAGCAGACCAATGCGGACTGCATGGGTTGCATTGCAGAAGCACAAAGGGCTGGCATGCAAGACACAGCGAGGTCAATGACATCATCAAGAGAAGCCTCGTCTCAGCTGGGTGCCCAGCGGAGAGAGAACCTCGCATCCTAGGGGTTCAAAACCGGATTTCCCCGCACTTCGCCCTGATGGCATCACCATATACTCATGGAAGGAGGGTAGACAGTTGGTGTGGGACTACACATGTGTATCCACCCTGGCTGAAACCTATGTACACTTCGGAGCTGATCAAGCAGGTGGGGCGGCCAACCACAGGGAAACAGCAAAATCACTCAAGTACAGGCGACTGCAAGGTCAATACCTCTTTGTTCCCATAGCGTCTGAGACGCATGGCCCATGGGGCAAGAGTGCCTTGGGATTTCTCAAGGAATTGGGTTCCAAGCTCATTGACGTCACCAGAGACCCAAGGGCTTCCAGTTTTTTGTTTCAGCGTCTCAGTGCGGCGATCCAGAGGGGAAATGCTTGCTGCGTCCTCGGTTCCTGTCCAGAAGCGGAGGAGCTTCAAGAGATCCATAACCTTTAGGCATTTGTCTTGTATGTTTTGTAACCTTTAAATACACAATAAAGGGGAAAAAAAAAGGGAAGGGGGTGGTAGGAGAAAAGCACACAGAAACTGTATTGGAGGGGACCTACATTCCCTCCAATGCGTTATGTGTGGTTTCCTCCGAGGCTATGGGTCCCCCTTCTTCCAGCCAGAGGTGGTACTCCCTTCCCTATATATATATATATATATATATATATATATATATATATATATATATATATATATATATATATATATATATATATATATATATGTCGTACCTAGTAGCCAGAACGCACTTCTCAGCCTACTATGCAAGGCCCAATTTGCCTAATAAGCCAAGTTTTCCTGAATTAATATATTTTCTCATTTTTTTCTTATGAAATGATAAAGCTACCAATTTCATTATGTATGAGGTAAACTTTATTTAATTGGAGTTAAATTTAACGTAGATATATGACCGAACCTAACCCTACCTAACCTAACCTATCTTTATAGGTTAGGTTAGGTAGCCGAAAAAGTTACGTTAGGTTAGGTTAGGTAGGTTAGGTTGCCGAAAAACAATTAATTCATGAAAACTTGGCTTATTAGGCAAATCGGGCCTTGCATAGTAGGCTGACAAGTGCGTTCTGGCTACTAGGTACGACATATATATACAATAAGGTACATTCGGTTGTGAATGTACATACATTGGGGTTTGAGTGTTTTATTCTTGCAAAGCCATCAACCCTCATTTTCTGTCCATTGTAGCTTTTTGAGCCTGACCCCGTTGTTCGTCGTTCGTGTTAATACGTGACCTTTTAAAGAAGTGGTCTGAATCAATATCCTCCAAGTTGTTCAATATTTTAAAAGTCTCGATGAGAACAGCTCTGTCATGCCTGATTTGCAGGGTTGTTGGCCCTGAAGCCCTTAACCGTTCCTGGTATGGGAGTCCACTTAGTTATACGATGATTTTTGTCACTCTGTGTTAAGCTTTTTCCAAAATTGCTGTGTCCTTTTGGAGATGAAGTCCACGTGCCCCGATAAAGGAGTCCAAATTGGGGCAGACTGGAGATTTGTACTGTTGAATAACCACTTCTTTTTTCTTTAAGTAAAAGGTTCGTTGGATTATTCCTTAGGTTCGGCTGACTTTTTTTTTAAGTGCAACTTCCACTTGTTGTGCAACTTTCCGTGCATGATGGATTCTGCTACTAGGTCCTTTTCTTCATTAATCTGCTGCATGATAGTGTTGTTACTTTGCTAGTTGTCATGCGCACTGTTATGCTCTGCATGCAAGATTTTCCGGTTATCAATATTAAAAGCATTTGCCAGTCTTCCGACCATTTGTGGAGTTCCTGTAGATATTTGTAACGCTTCAATAACATTTTATGTCCCTACTTTACCACAGATCGTAGTGTCATCTGCAAATTTGATTATGTGGTTTGTAATATTTTCCTTTATAAGTAATAGTAATATCTTCTCACACACACATAATAACACAGCATAAAAACCTGAACTTATGTATTTGTGAAATTTATGTAAAGAATTACACCAAGTCTTTCGCATTCTCGTGGGTGCTTTGTCAAGGTCTGAGTGTGTGCCCCGGTTTCTGCCTCCCCCTCCTCCTGCTGTCCTTGACCGTCCCTCTCGGTTGTCTACTCCTCCGGACCCTACTCGTCCGCCTCTGGTCTGTCCTCCCACTCCCTTCACTCCATCCTTACTCAGTTTACCCATGCCCCTTAACCCTGACTTCGCTGACCCTGATCCTGAGCTTATTTAATATACTGTGTTTTTCTTCACCTTTATTCCTTTATTGTTCTCTGTTGCTGTCCTTTCTCTTTTTGACAATGTCTATTCTTCAGTGGAATATTCGTGGATTTTATGCCAACTTCCATGAACTCCAACTTCTGATTACACAGTTTTCACCATTTTGTGTTTGTCTCCAGGAGCCGATGCTCGGTGCTCGTCCTGGTCAGTGTCGTCCTAAGCATTGGGCTCGGATGACATTCATTACGAGATGCTTCGCCATCTCCCTCCTTGTACGTCTCAGTATTTACTGAGTCTGTATAACCAGGTATGGAGTCGTCGTCAGTTCCAGAGGACTGACTCGATGCTGTAGGTACTCCCTATTCAAAATGTTTGTTTATTCAGGTAAAGTACATACATACAAGGTGTGATACAAATATTGATGAATTTATAGATAGAGCTAGTACATACAATGCCTAAAGCCATTATTACGCCAAGCGTTTCGGGCAGGAAAAACACTATAGACTAAAACTTAATTATAATTGAGATTAAAGTATAAAGGGGTTGAGAAAATATAAAAATAAAAAAGCTGGGAACATGGCAGAAAAACAGCAAAAAATACAATTTGGTCGACAAACAGCATTGTTTAAAAATAGCAGACATGGGATGACATTATAGGGGTAAGGTAGGTTACAGGGAGTTAATTAGGTAGTGCTTAGTTTTTATCTTAAACTGGTTGAGAGAGGTACAGTCTTTAACATGGTTGGGAAGGTCAATCCACATTCTGGGTCCCTTGATTTGGAGAGCATTTCTAGTTTGATTAAGTCGTACTCTTGGAATATCAAAAAGGTATTTGTTTCTGGTGTGGTGCTCATGAGTTCTGTTACAACCTTCAATGAAGCTTTTAAGGTCAGGATTGACATTACAGTTCAGCGTTTATATATATATATATATATATATATATATATATATATATATATATATATATATATATATATATATATATATATATATATATATATATATATATATATATATATATATAACTGAAAACTCACACCCCAGAAGTGACTCGAACCCATACTCCCAGGAGCAACGCAACTGATATGTACAAGATGCCTTAATCCACTTGACCATCACGACCGGACATAATGAGGTGATAGCCGAGGCTATTTGAACCACCCCACCGCCGGCACTCGGATAGTAATCTTGGGCATAGCATTTTACCAAATCACCTCATTCTTTGGGGCACACGTGAGGAACACAAATGCGAACAAGCCTGAATGGTCCCCAGGACAATATGCAACTGAAAACTCACACCCCAGAAGTGACTCGAACCCATACTCCCAGGAGCAACGCAACTGGTATGTACAAGACGCCTTAATCCACTTGACCATCACGACCGGACATAATGAGGTGATAGCCGAGGCTATTTGAACCACCCCACCGCCGGCACTCGGATAGTAATCTTGGGCATAGCATTTTACCAAATCACCTCATTCTTTGGGGCACACGTGAGGAACACAAATGCGAACAAGCCTGAATGGTCCCCAGGACAATATGCAACTGAAAACTCACACCCCAGAAGTGACTCGAACCCATACTCCCAGGAGCAACGCAACTGGTATGTACAAGACGCCTTAATCCACTTGACCATCACGACCGGACATAATGAGGTGATAGCCGAGGCTATTTGAACCACCCCACCGCCGGCACTCGGATAGTAATCTTGGGCATAGCATTTTACCAAATCACCTCATTCTTTGGGGCACACGTGAGGAACACAAATGCGAACAAGCCTGAATGGTCCCCAGGACAATATGCAACTGAAAACTCACACCCCAGAAGTGACTCGAACCCATACTCCCAGGAGCAACGCAACTGGTATGTACAAGACGCCTTAATCCACTTGACCATCACGACCGGACATAATGAGGTGATAGCCAAGGCTATTTGAACCACCCCACCACCGGCACTCGGATAGTAATCTTGGGCATAGCATTTTACCAAATCACCTCATTCTTTGGGGCACACGTGAGGAACACAAATGCGAACAAGCCTGAATGGTCCCCAGGACAATATGCAACTGAAAACTCACACCCCAGAAGTGACTCGAACCCATACTCCCAGGAGCAACGCAACTGGTATGTACAAGACGCCTTAATCCACTTGACCATCACGACCGGACATAATGAGGTGATAGCCGAGGCTATTTGAACCACCCCACCGCCGGCACTCGGATAGTAATCTTGGGAATAGCATTTTACCAAATCACCTCATTCTTTGGGGCACACGTGAGGAACACAAATGCGAACAAGCCTGAATGGTCCCCAGGACAATATGCAACTGAAAACTCACACCCCAGAAGTGACTCGAACCCATACTCCCAGGAGCAACGCAACTGGTATGTGCAAGACGCCTTAATCCACTTGACCATCACGACCGGACATAATGAGGTGATAGCCGAGGCTACTTGAACCACCCCACCGCCGGCACTCGGATAGTAATCTTGGGAATAGCATTTTACCAAATCACCTCATTCTTTGGGGCACACGTGAGGAACACAAATGCGAACAAGCCTGAATGGTCCCCAGGACAATATGCAACTGAAAACTCACACCCCAGAAGTGACTCGAACCCATACTCCCAGGAGCAACGCAACTGGTATGTACAAGACGCCTTAATCCACTTGACCATCACGACCGGACATAATGAGGTGATAGCCGAGGCTATTTGAACCACCCCACCGCCGGCACTCGGATAGTAATCTTGGGCATAGCATTTTACCAAATCACCTCATTCTTTGGGGCACACGTGAGGAACACAAATGCGAACAAGCCTGAATGGTCCCCAGGACAATATGCAACTGAAAACTCACACCCCAGAAGTGACTCGAACCCATACTCCCAGGAGCAACGCAACTGGTATGTACAAGACGCCTTAATCCACTTGACCATCACGACCGGACATAATGAGGTGATAGCCGAGGCTATTTGAACCACCCCACCGCCGGCACTCGGATAGTAATCTTGGGCATAGCATTTTACCAAATCACCTCATTCTTTGGGGCACACGTGAGGAACACAAATGCGAACAAGCCTGAATGGTCCCCAGGACAATATGCAACTGAAAACTCACACCCCAGAAGTGACTCGAACCCATACTCCCAGGAGCAACGCAACTGGTATGTACAAGACGCCTTAATCCACTTGACCATCACGACCGGACATAATGAGGTGATAGCCGAGGCTATTTGAACCACCCCACCGCCGGCACTCGGATAGTAATCTTGGGAATAGCATTTTACCAAATCACCTCATTCTTTGGGGCACACGTGAGGAACACAAATGCGAACAAGCCTGAATGGTCCCCAGGACAATATGCAACTGAAAACTCACACCCCAGAAGTGACTCGAACCCATACTCCCAGGAGCAACGCAACTGGTATGTACAAGACGCCTTAATCCACTTGACCATCACGACCGGACATAATGAGGTGATAGCCGAGGCTATTTGAACCACCCCACCGCCGGCACTCGGATAGTAATCTTGGGCATAGCATTTTACCAAATCACCTCATTCTTTGGGGCACACGTGAGGAACACAAATGCGAACAAGCCTGAATGGTCCCCAGGACAATATGCAACTGAAAACTCACACCCCAGAAGTGACTCGAACCCATACTCCCAGGAGCAACGCAACTGGTATGTACAAGACGCCTTAATCCACTTGACCATCACGACCGGACATAATGAGGTGATAGCCGAGGCTATTTGAACCACCCCACCGCCGGCACTCGGATAGTAATCTTGGGAATAGCATTTTACCAAATCACCTCATTCTTTGGGGCACACGTGAGGAACACAAATGCGAACAAGCCTGAATGGTCCCCAGGACAATATGCAACTGAAAACTCACACCCCAGAAGTGACTCGAACCCATACTCCCAGGAGCAACGCAACTGGTATGTGCAAGACGCCTTAATCCACTTGACCATCACGACCGGACATAATGAGGTGATAGCCGAGGCTACTTGAACCACCCCACCGCCGGCACTCGGATAGTAATCTTGGGAATAGCATTTTACCAAATCACCTCATTCTTTGGGGCACACGTGAGGAACACAAATGCGAACAAGCCTGAATGGTCCCCAGGACAATATGCAACTGAAAACTCACACCCCAGAAGTGACTCGAACCCATACTCCCAGGAGCAACGCAACTGGTATGTACAAGACGCCTTAATCCACTTGACCATCACGACCGGACATAATGAGGTGATAGCCGAGGCTATTTGAACCACCCCACCGCCGGCACTCGGATAGTAATCTTGGGCATAGCATTTTACCAAATCACCTCATTCTTTGGGGCACACGTGAGGAACACAAATGCGAACAAGCCTGAATGGTCCCCAGGACAATATGCAACTGAAAACTCACACCCCAGAAGTGACTCGAACCCATACTCCCAGGAGCAACGCAACTGGTATGTACAAGACGCCTTAATCCACTTGACCATCACGACCGGACATAATGAGGTGATAGCCGAGGCTATTTGAACCACCCCACCGCCGGCACTCGGATAGTAATCTTGGGCATAGCATTTTACCAAATCACCTCATTCTTTGGGGCACACGTGAGGAACACAAATGCGAACAAGCCTGAATGGTCCCCAGGACAATATGCAACTGAAAACTCACACCCCAGAAGTGACTCGAACCCATACTCCCAGGAGCAACGCAACTGGTATGTACAAGACGCCTTAATCCACTTGACCATCACGACCGGACATAATGAGGTGATAGCCGAGGCTATTTGAACCACCCCACCGCCGGCACTCGGATAGTAATCTTGGGAATAGCATTTTACCAAATCACCTCATTCTTTGGGGCACACGTGAGGAACACAAATGCGAACAAGCCTGAATGGTCCCCAGGACAATATGCAACTGAAAACTCACACCCCAGAAGTGACTCGAACCCATACTCCCAGGAGCAACGCAACTGGTATGTACAAGACGCCTTAATCCACTTGACCATCACGACCGGACATAATGAGGTGATAGCCGAGGCTATTTGAACCACCCCACCGCCGGCACTCGGATAGTAATCTTGGGCATAGCATTTTACCAAATCACCTCATTCTTTGGGGCACACGTGAGGAACACAAATGCGAACAAGCCTGAATGGTCCCCAGGACAATATGCAACTGAAAACTCACACCCCAGAAGTGACTCGAACCCATACTCCCAGGAGCAACGCAACTGGTATGTACAAGACGCCTTAATCCACTTGACCATCACGACCGGACATAATGAGGTGATAGCCGAGGCTATTTGAACCACCCCACCGCCGGCACTCGGATAGTAATCTTGGGCATAGCATTTTACCAAATCACCTCATTCTTTGGGGCACACGTGAGGAACACAAATGCGAACAAGCCTGAATGGTCCCCAGGACAATATGCAACTGAAAACTCACACCCCAGAAGTGACTCGAACCCATACTCCCAGGAGCAACGCAACTGGTATGTACAAGACGCCTTAATCCACTTGACCATCACGACCAGACATAATGAGGTGATAGCCGAGGCTATTTGAACCACCCCACCGCCGGCACTCGGATAGTAATCTTGGGAATAGCATTTTACCAAATCACCTCATTCTTTGGGGCACACGTGAGGAACACAAATGCGAACAAGCCTGAATGGTCCCCAGGACAATATGCAACTGAAAACTCACACCCCAGAAGTGACTCGAACCCATACTCCCAGGAGCAACGCAACTGGTATGCACAAGACGCCTTAATCCACTTGACCATCACGACCAGACATAATGAGGTGATAGCCGAGGCTATTTGAACCACCCCACCGCCGGCACTCGGATAGTAATCTTGGGAATAGCATTTTACCAAATCACCTCATTCTTTGGGGCACACGTGAGGAACACAAATGCGAACAAGCCTGAATGGTCCCCAGGACAATATGCAACTGAAAACTCACACCCCAGAAGTGACTCGAACCCATACTCCCAGGAGCAACGCAACTGGTATGTACAAGACGCCTTAATCCACTTGACCATCACGACTGGACATAATGAGGTGATAGCCGAGGCTATTTGAACCACCCCACCGCCGGCACTCGGATAGTAATCTTGGGCATAGCATTTTACCAAATCACCTCATTCTTTGGGGCACACGTGAGGAACACAAATGCGAACAAGCCTGAATGGTCCCCAGGACAATATGCAACTGAAAACTCACACCCCAGAAGTGACTCGAACCCATACTCCCAGGAGCAACGCAACTGGTATGTACAAGACGCCTTAATCCACTTGACCATCACGACCGGACATAATGAGGTGATAGCCGAGGCTATTTAAACCACCCCACCGCCGGCACTCGGATAGTAATCTTGGGAATAGCATTTTACCAAATCACCTCATTCTTTGGGGCACACGTGAGGAACACAAATGCGAACAAGCCTGAATGGTCCCCAGGACAATATGCAACTGAAAACTCACACCCCAGAAGTGACTCGAACCCATACTCCCAGGAGCAACGCAACTGGTATGTACAAGACGCCTTAATCCACTTGACCATCACGACCGGACATAATGAGGTGATAGCCGAGGCTATTTGAACCACCCCACCGCCGGCACACGGATAGTAATCTTGGGAATAGCATTTTACCAAATCACCTCATTCTTTGGGGCACACGTGAGGAACACAAATGCGAACAAGCCTGAATGGTCCCCAGGACAATTTGCAACTGAAAACTCACACCCCAGAAGTGACTCGAACCCATACTCCCAGGAGCAACGCAACTGGTATGTACAAGACGCCTTAATCCACTTGACCATCACGACCGGACATAATGAGGTGATAGCCGAGGCTATTTGAACCACCCCACCGCCGGCACTCGGATAGTAATCTTGGGCATAGCATTTTACCAAATCACCTCATTCTTTGGGGCACACGTGAGGAACACAAATGCGAACAAGCCTGAATGGTCCCCAGGACAATATGCAACTGAAAACTCACACCCCAGAAGTGACTCGAACCCATACTCCCAGGAGCAACGCAACTGGTATGTACAAGACGCCTTAATCCACTTGACCATCACGACCGGACATAATGAGGTGATAGCCGAGGCTATTTGAACCACCCCACCGCCGGCACTCGGATAGTAATCTTGGGCATAGCATTTTACCAAATCACCTCATTCTTTGGGGCACACGTGAGGAACACAAATGCGAACAAGCCTGAATGGTCCCCAGGACAATATGCAACTGAAAACTCACACCCCAGAAGTGACTCGAACCCATACTCCCAGGAGCAACGCAACTGGTATGTACAAGACGCCTTAATCCACTTGACCATCACGACCGGACATAATGAGGTGATAGCCGAGGCTATTTGAACCACCCCACCGCCGGCACTCGGATAGTAATCTTGGGCATAGCATTTTACCAAATCACCTCATTCTTTGGGGCACACGTGAGGAACACAAATGCGAACAAGCCTGAATGGTCCCCAGGACAATATGCAACTGAAAACTCACACCCCAGAAGTGACTCGAACCCATACTCCCAGGAGCAACGCAACTGGTATGCACAAGACGCCTTAATCCACTTGACCATCACGACCGGACATAATGAGGTGATAGCCGAGGCTATTTGAACCACCCCACCGCCGGCACTCGGATAGTAATCTTGGGAATAGCATTTTACCAAATCACCTCATTCTTTGGGGCACACGTGAGGAACACAAATGCGAACAAGCCTGAATGGTCCCCAGGACAATATGCAACTGAAAACTCACACCCCAGAAGTGACTCGAACCCATACTCCCAGGAGCAACGCAACTGGTATGTACAAGACGCCTTAATCCACTTGACCATCATGACTGGACATAATGAGGTGATAGCCGAGGCTATTTGAACCACCCCACCGCCGGCACTCGGATAGTAATCTTGGGCATAGCATTTTACCAAATCACCTCATTCTTTGGGGCACACGTGAGGAACACAAATGCGAACAAGCCTGAATGGTCCCCAGGACAATATGCAACTGAAAACTCACACCCCAGAAGTGACTCGAACCCATACTCCCAGGAGCAACGCAACTGGTATGTACAAGACGCCTTAATCCACTTGACCATCACGACCGGACATAATGAGGTGATAGCCGAGGCTATTTAAACCACCCCACCGCCGGCACTCGGATAGTAATCTTGGGAATAGCATTTTACCAAATCACCTCATTCTTTGGGGCACACGTGAGGAACACAAATGCGAACAAGCCTGAATGGTCCCCAGGACAATATGCAACTGAAAACTCACACCCCAGAAGTGACTCGAACCCATACTCCCAGGAGCAACGCAACTGGTATGTACAAGACGCCTTAATCCACTTGACCATCACGACCGGACATAATGAGGTGATAGCCGAGGCTATTTGAACCACCCCACCGCCGGCACACGGATAGTAATCTTGGGAATAGCATTTTACCAAATCACCTCATTCTTTGGGGCACACGTGAGGAACACAAATGCGAACAAGCCTGAATGGTCCCCAAGACAATATGCAACTGAAAACTCACACCCCAGAAGTGACTCGAACCCATACTCCCAGGAGCAACGCAACTGGTATGTACAAGACGCCTTAATCCACTTGACCATCACGACCGGACATAATGAGGTGATAGCCGAGGCTATTTGAACCACCCCACCGCCGGCACTCGGATAGTAATCTTGGGCATAGCATTTTACCAAATCACCTCATTCTTTGGGGCACACGTGAGGAACACAAATGCGAACAAGCCTGAATGGTCCCCAGGACAATATGCAACTGAAAACTCACACCCCAGAAGTGACTCGAACCCATACTCCCAGGAGCAACGCAACTGGTATGTACAAGACGCCTTAATCCACTTGACCATCACGACCGGACATAATGAGGTGATAGCCGAGGCTATTTGTACCACCCCACCGCCGGCACTCGGATAGTAATCTTGGGCATAGCATTTTACCAAATCACCTCATTCTTTGGGGCACACGTGAGGAACACAAATGCGAACAAGCCTGAATGGTCCCCAGGACAATATGCAACTGAAAACTCACACCCCAGAAGTGACTCGAACCCATACTCCCAGGAGCAACGCAACTGGTATGTACAAGACGCCTTAATCCACTTGACCATCACGACCGGACATAATGAGGTGATAGCCGAGGCTATTTGAACCACCCCACCGCCGGCACTCGGATAGTAATCTTGGGCATAGCATTTTACCAAATCACCTCATTCTTTGGGGCACACGTGAGGAACACAAATGCGAACAAGCCTGAATGGTCCCCAGGACAATATGCAACTGAAAACTCACACCCCAGAAGTGACTCGAACCCATACTCCCAGGAGCAACGCAACTGGTATGTACAAGACGCCTTAATCCACTTGACCATCACGACCGGACATAATGAGGTGATAGCCGAGGCTATTTGAACCACCCCACCGCCGGCACTCGGATAGTAATCTTGGGCATAGCATTTTACCAAATCACCTCATTCTTTGGGGCACACGTGAGGAACACAAATGCGAACAAGCCTGAATGGTCCCCAGGACAATATGCAACTGAAAACTCACACCCCAGAAGTGACTCGAACCCATACTCCCAGGAGCAACGCAACTGGTATGTACAAGACGCCTTAATCCACTTGACCATCACGACCGGACATAATGAGGTGATAGCCGAGGCTATTTGAACCACCCCACCGCCGGCACTCGGATAGTAATCTTGGGAATAGCATTTTACCAAATCACCTCATTCTTTGGGGCACACGTGAGGAACACAAATGCGAACAAGCCTGAATGGTCCCCAGGACAATATGCAACTGAAAACTCACACCCCAGAAGTGACTCGAACCCATACTCCCAGGAGCAACGCAACTGGTATGTACAAGACGCCTTAATCCACTTGACCATCACGACCGGACATAATGAGGTGATAGCCGAGGCTATTTGAACCACCCCACTGCCGGCACTCGGATAGTAATCTTGGGCATAGCATTTTACCAAATCACCTCATTCTTTGGGGCACACGTGAGGAACACAAATGCGAACAAGCCTGAATGGTCCCCAGGACAATATGCAACTGAAAACTCACACCCCAGAAGTGACTCGAACCCATACTCCCATTCTACGTCCAACGAGGCTCTTATCCCTGTGGCCCATGTTCCCCGCAGTAAGCCAACAAATTCCTTTGGAGACTTCAGTCTGAAGGTGCAAGGGACATAAGGAGTCAGCAAGCCGTTGAGTCGCTTCGCGAGTCTGTACGTGGGTGTGGGTATCTGGCTAATGATTGGCCGAAGTGGGTTTCCAGGCTTATGTGTCTTGACATTTCCATACGCGTATCCAGGCTTATATTTCCCAATAATCTTTGGCCGGTGGAGTTCGGATTTCTTGGCGTTCACAGTTTCGATCAAGATTAACACCCTCATAAAGACTGTGAAGCAGTATCCTCCCCCATGATAAAAGCTTGATGGTTAAATGCAACCTCAGAATACTGAGAAAAAAAAATTGTACCACTTACGGGCTATTCATGCCCGTGCCACCTCTTCGGTGGCTTAATCTTCATCAATCAATCAATCAACTCTGTTCAGTTATAGTTGTGTGTGTGTAAACTAAAGTCTTTGAAAATGTAATAAGTTTTACGAAACGCGTTCAAGTGTCGTGTCAGACTAGAAATAAAAATGAATTTTGGAGAATTGATTTTCCAGTTACCATCAACAGTGAAAAGAAATATAAGAAACATTGAGAAAATTCGTGTTAGAATTATTAATCTTACTTTTTCGGTCATATTTAATAATATATGTCTACAGGAAAGACTGCTACCAAAATATACTAATATATATATATATATATATGCAGGGAGCCTGGGTGCTGCAACAACACAACACGACATTGCTCGCCTCACAGCAGTTGCAGCCCCACATGCAGGGGATTTCCTGTTAGCACCCCAATGTCAGCAACTGGCACGCGTCTCACACCACACGCCCTCCGAATTGCTGTGGCCCTTCACCTTGCTGCCCCAATCCACACCAGATATAGGTGTATTTGCGGCGAGGTGGTGGCTGACAGGTACGGCCACCATGGCCAACTCTGCCAAAGCACAGGGGGATGGCACTCGAGGCACAGTGAAGTTAACGACATCATCAAGAGGAGCCTCACCACAGCTGGATGCCCAGCTGAAAGAGAGCCCCATTACCTAACGCCCCGTAAGTCTGATGCTCTTATTGGTCGCCCGGATGGTATCACAGTGAAGCCCTGGAAGAATGGCAAGCAGTTGGTATGGGACTACACGTGCGTATCAACCCTGGCTAACGCCTACATTAACCTCAGTGTTGCACAACCAGGTGGCGCTGCCACCCACAGGGAAGCAGCCAAATCCTGTAAGTATAGAGAATTGGATCACCACTACAATTTTGTCCCCATTGCTTCTGAGACACTAGGCGCCTGGGGTAAAAGTGCTACCAGTTTTTTGAAGGAACTGGGTTCTAGGCTCATTGAAACAACAAGGGACCCTAGAGCTGCCAGCTTTCTTTTCCAGCGCCTCAGCGTGGCGATACAGAGGGGAAATGCGCACTGCATCCAGGGTTCCTGCCTGCTATCTGAGGAGCTGGAGGAACTCGACAACCTATGATAACTTTGTAACCTATATGTAACTCCTTTTTTGTAACAAAGTTCAAATAAAGCAAATATATATGTGTACATACAAAAGAATGGGGGCTACCACCCCCATTTTGGGGCACACGTGTTCCTCACGTGTGCCCCAAAGAATGAGGTGATTTGATAAAATGCTATGCCCAAGATTACCATCCGAGTGCCGGCGGGGAAGTGGTTCAAATAGCTTCGGCTATCACTTCCTTATGTCCGGTCGTGATGGTCAAGCAGATTAAGGCGTCCCTGTACATACCAGTTGCGTTGCTCCTGGCAGTATGGGTTCGAGCACCTAGTTCAACAGGCAGGGGTGCATGATCCCAGCTTCACAGACTGCACAACCAAATGGGTCTCTCTCGCAGGACCAGCACCCCAACCACCGCCTTCTGAAGCCCATAAGCAATCCAGCTGGGATCGCCCCATTGCCGACCAAGAAGCTGCAACTTTGCTAGAAGCTGCGACAACACCACATGACACTGCCCGACTTAGAGCTGTAGCAGTTCCCCATGCAGGTGATTTCTTACTAGCAACCCCAATGTCAGCAACCGGCACCCGTCTCACACCGCAGGCCCTCCAAATTGCCGTAGCTCTCCGCCTAGCTGAATATATATATATATATATATATATATATATATATATATATATATATATATATATATATATATATATATATATATATATATATATATATTACATTTTCAAAGACTAGTTTACACATACACAACTGAATAGAACTTACACATCTCCGATTTGTTTATATCTACATTTGAGTGAGGTGGATGGGGTGAGGTGGTATTAATAGGGTATTAAATTCATCAACACAAGACAGAACACGAAACAATGGGTATTGAATGGAAGTGATTGTAGAAAGCCTATTGGTCCATATTTCTTGATGCTTCTATATTGGAGTGGAGTCTTGAGGTGGGTAGAATATAGTTGCGCATTAATTGGCTGTTGATTGCTGGTGTTGACTTTTTAATGTGTAGTGCCTCGCAAACGTCAAGCCGTCTGCTATCGCTGTATCTATCGATGATTTCTGTGTTGTTTACTAGGATTTCTCTGGCGATGGTTTGGTTGTGGGAAGAGATTATATGTTCCTGCAGATGTCTGACATCAGGTACCTGTGTAAAAATGTCGTCAACATACCTGCAGTATATGGCCGGTTTCAAGTTCATGTCGACTAAGACTTTTTGCTCGATGGTACCCATGTAGAAGTTTGCAAACAGGACACCTAGGGGAGAACCCATGGCGACCCAATCTACTTGCTTATACATGTGCCCATCCGGGCTCAAGAAGGGTGCCTCTTTAGTACAAGCTTGGAGTAGTTTCCTTAGAATATTCTCTGGTATGTCAAGAGGAGTACAGACTGGATCACGATACACTCTGTCGGCTATCATCCCGATTGTCTCGTCCACAGGTACGTTGGTGAACAGTGATTCCACGTCCAACGAGGCTCTTATCCCTGTGGCCCGTGTGCCCCGCAGTAAGTCAACAAATTCTTTTGGGGACTTCAGGCTGAAGGCGCAAGGGACATAAGGAGTCAGCAGGCCGTTGAGTCGCTTCGCCAGTCTGTACGTGGGTGTGGGTATCTGGCTAATGATTGGCCGAAGTGGGTTTCCAGGCTTGTGTGTCTTGACATTTCCATACACATATCCAGGTTTATATTCCCCAATAATCTTTGGCAGGTGGAGTCCGGATTTCTTGGCGTTCACAGTTTTAATCAGTTTGTTGACCTTTGCTTTCAATTCGGCTGTAGTGTCCTTCGTTGCCCTTTGGAATTTAGATTGGTCAGAGAGTATGAGGTTCATTTTCGCCAGATATTCGTCTTTTTTAAGAATGACATATATTGGCGACTTGTCACCTCTCCTGACAACTATCTCCTTGTTCTCACGAAGGCTTTTAGCTGCCGCTTTGAGCTCGAGGGACAGTATGGTGCTTCTGTAATTGCCTCGATTCTTTCCTCCTTCCGCAATAAGTTCTGCTTGTAAGGTATCTTTGGTAGTGACCTTCTTTTGTGTCTCGAGGTCGAATATGTCGTCCTCAAGATATATATATATATATATATATATATATATATATATATATATATATATATATATATATATATATATCTATATAGATATATATATATATATATATAGATATATATATATATACAAGCAGATGGATATATATATATATATATATATATATATATATATATATATATATATATATATATATATATATATATATATATATATATATATATATATATATATATATATATGTTTCATTGAATATGACCGCATATTCTGTATTTATTATTTTCTGGTTTAGGGCTTCTATCCCTCTAACTATTTTCTTAGCATCAGGGCTTAATTGGAATAGGAGTTCTCCAAAACTCATTTTCGTACTTTTAAGGTGAAGAAAAGAAGTGATTTACTATAGAGTGTATTACACTTATTTGTATAATTTGCACGACGTTTCGAACCTCCATGGTTCATTCTCAAGTGAACAGATCTTACAATACTAGTTGATTTTATACCCGCATTAGGTCAGGTGATAATACAATGAAGGTGAAAAACATGGGGGGATACATAAGGGATAAACATAGGGGCTGCAGAAGGCTTATTGGCCCATACGAGGCATCTCCTATCTAAACACAAAGATTAATCCAGTGTAATTGGCCTGTTATGTTGGACATTGTCTTCTGTGTTGGCATCGATATGTTCTTGTCTTGTCCTTACTCTCATGGTGGGTAGAGTAAATAGTTCCGTGATTTGGGTGTTCATGGTAGGTCGCTCTATTCTTATGTGAATTGCCTCAAGAATTTGTAATCTTCTTGAATCTTGGGTTTTGTCTATTATGCAAGTATTCTTGTTCAACATTTCTCTTGTTAGAGTAATGTCATGGGCTTGTCTCATGTGATTCCTAGGGGCACCAGATTGAAGATGGCATGTCAGACGCCTCGTCAGCTTGGTCGACGTCATACCTATGTACTTACATTGAAGGTTACATCCTTCGTGGGGGCAAGTGTACATGTATACAACGCTTGACTGCTGTAGAGGGTTCTCCGTCGGCTTCGGGCTGTTTTTGATAAGGAGTTCAGAAGTCTTCTTGGTTTTGTAGAATATTATCAGGTTTATGTTTTGGTTAGGAGTAGTGCTTTTTACTCCTTTACGGATTATTTCTTTCATTATTCTTTCCTCTTTTATATGTTCACTGTGCATGGTTGATTTGTAATATAATTTTATTGGGGGTGTTGTGGTTTCTGTTCTAGGTTCTGAATTATACCAACGGTCCAAGTGTCTTCTTATAGCAGCGTTTATTTCCGCGTTGCTATATCCGTTGTTCACCAATACCTGAGTTACTCTTTCAAACTCTCTACTCACGTTGCTCCATTCAGAGCAGTGGGTAAGCGCTCGACGAATATAAGCATTGAGAACACTGGCTTTGTATCTTTGGGGGCACTCACTTCTACCGTTCAGGCATAATCCTATGTTGGTGGGCTTGGTATATACGTTGGTGCTTAAAGAGGTTCCTGTTTTTGTTATTAGTACATCCAAGAATGGCAGACTGTTATTTTCACTATTTTCATGTGTAAATCGGAGTACTGACTCTCTCTCTAGGTGTCTTTTTAGGTCAATTAGTTCATCTGAGTCTTTTACTATTACGAATATGTCATCTACATAACGGCAGTATACAGTTGGTTTTTGTCTGCTTCTGAAGACCCTATCTTCGATGGTTCCCATATAAAAATTAGCAAATAAAACTCCTAAGGGGGAGCCCATTGCTACTCCGTCTATTTGTAAATACATGTCTCCTTGTGGACTGATGAAAGGGGCTTCCTTTGTACATGCTTCGAGAAGACTTTTCAAGTGTGGCTCAGGTATGTCTAATTTGGGGGTGCTCTCGTCTCTGTATACTCTGTCCAGTATCATTCCTATGGTTGTGTCGACTGGGACGTTGGTAAAAAGGGATTCAACGTCCAGGGAAGCGATAATTCCATCGGGCTGGGTAGATTTGATCAATTCTAGGAAATATGCTGATGATTGTAGACTAAACTTACTTGGAGTGTATGGAGTTAGGAGTTCATTGAGTTTCTTTGCCAGGTGATAAGTTGGGGTTGGTATTTGGCTGATTATAGGGCGTAGTGGGTTACCTGGTTTATGCGTCTTAACATTGCCGTAGGCATATCCTAAGCCATAGTCGCCTTGAAGTTTATTGAAATGCACACTACCTTTCTTTGCGTTGATTGCTGTAATTGTTTTGTTTACTTTCCGCTGAAGGTCTTCTACGGGGTTCCTCGTGATTCGTTGAAATTTGGAGTCGTCACTTAGGATGTCGCTAATTTTGTTCATGTATTCATGGGTAGGAATCAATACATATGCTGCTGTTTTGTCGGCTTTTCTTATTGTTACGTCTTTCAGATTTTTTAGTTGTTTCGCTGCTTCTTTGAGTCGTGGGGTTAAGATTGTAGATGAATATGTTCCTCGTTTTTTCCCTGCTTCTGCAAGTAGTTCAGCTTGAAGTGTGTCAGTGGTGATGACTTTTTTGTTGTCTTCTAGCTTATGGATATCGTCCAGAAGCATTTCGATTTCCAGGCGTTTTTGATGCATCTTTGGTTTAGATAAGAATTGACAATTTAGACCAAGATTTAAGAGGTCTCGTTGGTCCTGGGTAAGATCATAAGAAGTCAGGTTAAAGTAGCCATCTTTAGGACGAGGGATTTTTAGCTGTCCACCGTTTAGGGATGTTAACTTACGGAGTGTCTTTGTTTCTACAAGAGTTTTATGTTGTTGTTTCAGGTTAAATAGTTCACTGTTGATGGTTTGCTTGAGTTGGATAGGGATGTCGTACTGGGTCCATTTGGGTCCATTTTCAATCTGGTGCCCCTAGGAATCACATGAGACAAGCCCATGACATTACTCTAACAAGAGAAATGTTGAACAAGAATACTTGCATAATAGACAAAACCCAAGATTCAAGAAGATTACAAATTCTTGAGGCAATTCACATAAGAATAGAGCGACCTACCATGAACACCCAAATCACGGAACTATTTACTCTACCCACCATGAGAGTAAGGACAAGACAAGAACATATCGATGCCAACACAGAAGACAATGTCCAACATAACAGGCCAATTACACTGGATTAATCTTTGTGTTTAGATAGGAGATGCCTCGTATGGGCCAATAAGCCTTCTGCAGCCCCTATGTTTATCCCTTATGTATCCCCCCATGTTTTTCACCTTCATTGTATTATCACCTGACCTAATGCGGGTATAAAATCAACTAGTATTGTAAGATCTGTTCACTTGAGAATGAACCATGGAGGTTCGAAACGTCGTGCAAATTATACAAATAAGTGTAATACACTCTATAGTAAATCACTTCTTTTCTTCACCTTAAAAGTACGAAAATGAGTTTTGGAGAACTCCTATTCCAATTAAGCCCTGATGCTAAGAAAATAGTTAGAGGGATAGAAGCCCTAAACCAGAAAATAATAAATACAGAATATGCGGTCATATTCAATGAAACATGTTTGAAAGAAAACCTGCTGCCAGTATACACCAATATATATATATATATATATATATATATATATATATATATATATATATATATATATATATATATATATATATATATATATATATATCTTTCATCGGTTCCTGTTATATGGGAAAACTCAGTGCCAAATGCTTAATGCACAGACTACCCTATTCCAGTAGCTGAAGTTTATAACTTTTTAGACACTCAACCCACCATTAAGCATTTGGCACTGAGTTTTCCCATATAACAGGAACCGATGAAAGAGCATCCGAGGTCCCACACTATCTCATTGCCTGGGAGAGGATTGGAGTTTTGGTTGGTTAAATACCCCAGAATTCCTACCTCTCTTTATGGCTTTGAAGTATAGTGTAGTGGATACAGCATGCAACTGCCACCTTGTTGGCCAGTGTTCGAGTCCCCTGGGGGGTTGAGTGTCTAAAAAGTTATAAACTTCAGCTACTGGAATAGGGTAGTCTGTGCATATATATATATATATATATATATATATATATATATATATATATATATATGTCGTACCTAGTAGCCAGAACGTACTTCTCAGCCTACTATGCAAGGCCCGATTTGCCTAATAAGCCAAGTTTTCCTGAATTAATATATTTTCTCTAATTTTTTTCTTATGAAATGATAAAGCTACCCATTTCATTATGTATGAGGTAAAAAAAATTTTATTGGAGTTAAAATTAACATAGATATATGACCAAACCTAACCAACCCTACCTAACCTAACCTAACCTATCTTTATAGGTTAGGTTGGGTTAGGTAGCCGAAAAAGTTAGGTTAGGTTAGGTTAGGTAGGTTAGGTAGTCGAAAAAACATTAGTTCATGAAAACTTGGCTTATTAGGCAAATCTGGCCATGCATAGTAGGCTGATAAGTGCGTTCTGGCTACTAGGTACGACATATATATATATATATATATATATATATATATATATATATATATATATATATATAATGTCGTACCTAGTAGCCAGAACGCACTTCTCAGCCTACTACGCAAGGCCCGATTTGCCTAATAAGCCAAATTTTCATGAATTAATGTTTTTTCGACTACCTAACCTAACTTTTTCGGCTACCTAACCTAACCTAACCTAACTTTTTCGGCTACCTAACCTAACCTAACCTATAAAGATAGGTTAGGTTAGGTTAGGTAGGGTTGGTTAGGTTCGGTCATATATCTACGTTAATTTTAACTCCAATAAAAAAAATTGACCTCATACATAATGAAATGGGTAGGTTTATCATTTCATAAGAAAAAAATAGAGAAAATATATTAATTCAGTAAAACTTGGCTTATTAGGCAAATTGGGCCTTGCATTGTAGGCTGAGAAGTGCGTTCTACCTACTAGGTACGACATATATATATATATATATATATATATATATATATATATATATATATATATATATATATATATATATATTATAAGAGTTCTTACATTCTTGTTTTACAAATTTAACAAATCGCTAGTGATAATAGCTCACTAGTACGCGTAGTGTTTCGGGCAAGTCCTTAATCCTATGTTCCCTGGAATACGACCCCGCGAAAAATCGTTTAACAACCAAGTACCCATTTTATTGTGGAGTTAAACAGAGGCTACAGTTTAGGATTTACACCCAGTAAATCCTCCCCGGCCAGGATACGAAAATAGGACTAAGCCACTACCAAAATACTCAGAGTGTAAACTCTGTGATAAACCTTTAATGCATTCACTAGAACAATATATTGTTGAATGTGAGACCGTGAAAGACTTTAGACCTCCTGGCCTATTGTACCACCAACTGTGTAACTATTTCATTGACTCAGGTGTTCTGGATGACATCTTAACAATTTATCCAAAATTTGCTTGTCCATTTTAAAGAGTGAAGAACAATTTTATTTATATTACTTCTAAGATGCATCACTTATGAACCCATCCCTGTCCTTGTGTGGCAGTGCACAATAGAAAGTTGTTTTCACATATTCATACATTAAAACACTGATTGTAACCATGATATATATATGTGATTCAGCCTACAGTTTAGAATTATTGTCTTGTGTATGACCCTCTGTCCTGCGTGACAGTGAATACCAGCATTATCCTCACTTTAATAAGACTTAATTGAAATCCTCATATTAGGCAAAATTTTAATTAATTTTGTCAATAAAGATGTTAATAATAATAATAATAACCCAGGACAAAGCGCTCGGGAAACGCCAGACGAGCATCTTATACTACTACACCACGCGGGAACTGGTGTAAATCTATGCAAACACTCCATGCAAATAAAAGGGCCCAATCTTTGGCACTCACTCCCTGATGTATGAAAAAATTGTCCAACCCTGTTCTGTTCAAAAGTAATAATAAAAAAGTACCCAATTTCATCCTCATATGTTCCTACCTTGTGCTTCAAACTCACACTGCATCTTGTACTGCCCGCTTCCCAACGTTATGCATGTTAGTAGCTTTGTATGAATGTTAAAATACCAAGCTTATTTAATCTCACCAACCCATTGTACCTTCTTGCAAGTAAATTATTATTATTTTGTATGGACTAATAGGCCTTCTGTAGTGCCCTTAACATCCTTGTGTTCTTGTGTACCACTTTCATAGACTTGTTGAACTGCAGGTAAAGCATCAGCTTTTCAAGAAATGACATGCACAAAACTTTGTTAAATGATCACCGTTTTCTTTGCATGGAGACCTCCAGAAACACACATCTGCTTTGGTCAAAGTTCAACATCGGGCAACAAAATTCATTACATAATTAAATCGGCTCATACCACGACCGTTGAGGACCTCAGGGCTAACATAAATATATGCCTGTAAACCAGGCATGACGGGGCTCATTTCACCAAAACTTTTAAAAATACTGAACAATTTGGAGGATATTGAGCCAGACAATTTTCTTCACAAGTGTGTTCACGAACTGTGAACAGTTTCACAAGTGTGTTCATCATTGCTTAAAATACAGAACAAAGACGAACACAGGGACTCACCGCAAAGTGGAGCAAGAGTGGGACGAGCTTGTTGGTGTCAACTGCTTGAAGACAGGAGATAAGCTGGTGACTGTCCTCTGTGGTGCAGTTGAAGTACTCGCCGATGTACTGGGCGACGGCGGCGTGTGCTCCACCCAGCGACCACGGACACAGTGCTGACCCAGACTGCAGGATAGCCTGCTGGAACAGTCCTGCCCAGACGCGTCACCATGTTACACATTCATCCATTACATTCGTTAACTTTGTAATCACATTTATTGACGACTGAAACTTAATATTACCACTTAAAATACGAGTTACATCATAACAATTTATTTGTGCAATAATTTTATGCAGCATTACATTTTGTACTGGATATTAAAACTAACCTAGTGCCTTGTGTGTAAGAATCTGAAAGTGAACGGACCCGGCGCCAGCACTCTCCCCAAACAACGTCACTTTAAGAGCGTCGCCACCAAATTTGTGGATGTTCTTCTGCACCCAGGTTAAGGCCAGGGTCTGGTCCTTCAGTCCCAGATTACCAGGAGCTGCTTCGTCTTCCGTAGAAAGGAAACCTGTCAAAAGAATACATTCTTAATCTTTTCTTTTCACAATGAGAAAGTTTTCCCTTTTTCAGGGTACTTGAAAAACAATTTGTAATCTCGTATTATATGTACAGCCCCTTTCAGATTAATCAACATTCATATCGTTTAAATATCTAAGATTGGAAGTATATTGGTTTGGAATTGGGTTTAAGTTTCATTAAGCTGGTGACTGTGGTCCACAATAGCTTACTGACCAACCAGCAAGTATACTTTAATCTGAACATAGTTCAATACTAAAGTAAACTTTCAGTGGATAGACATGTGAGCTGATTTAGCTGGGGACATTGTACACATAACGAGGAAAGCAAGAAATGAAAAAGACATATTATTTAACTACACAGAGAAGGAAACCAATGCAACTACTAAAATGTAAAATATTTCAGAGCAAATAACAATAACATAAGAATTAAGGAAACTTTAGAAGGCCTATTGTCCAATATGTGGCAGCTCTATCTTATGTCAATGCAAATTCACCGTGGAGGTGGTGGTAAAAAGGTGGTAAAAAAAAATTATGTTAAGGAGTTTGCTATATCTGAGCAAGGTAAGGTAGGGCCGGGAGGGAAACGCATGTCTCGTCCACGTGGCTTTATTTACAAAACATGTAATGGTGTCAAACTGGTGTAGGTGCCATGAATATAACCATTACATACCTAACAGACAAATGAACATCGGCTCAGCCTTAACATTATGAACCTAACCTAGGTAGACTTATTCCTACAAAATACCATAATCCTAGCAGAGATTGATAATGTTTGTAAAACTATCAGCCAATTAGCTTAACGTATATTGTGGGAAATTTGCTAGAATCGATAACTGCAAAAGCCATATGTCTACATCTTGAAAAACATAGATTAATGAATGATTCATAACATGGTTTTATTAAGAGTTGTTCATGATTGATCAATTTTCCTTCTATTTTCCCTTCACTGTCTCGCCCATTGTCGACGTGAGGGGGCTTGGTTCGTGGCTGCTGGAGTGTGATGCTCAATAGGATGGCATTTTATCTGTCCTCTTAGAGCCTTGTGCTGTTGTTGTTGTTTAAGATTCAGCTACTCGGAACAACAGGTTCCAAGCGGCACGGTCCATGGTGAGCCCGTCGACTTACTTGGTGCATTAGATGTGCTCGCCTTGCGCTCCTGCAGCCTACTTTATCAATTTTGCTAGGCTCTTCTGCTTTGTGTGTGGAGAGTTTCTCATGAGTAGGTTGGCCGTTTTTTAGGTTTTATAGTAAATCGTCAATTGTATCTTCTGATTTTTGTCTGTAGGGATAAATGAGCTGTGGTATACCACAG
>NC_091204.1:20751686-20766686 GCF_040958095.1 Procambarus clarkii
ATCATTCCTTATTAAGGCTGTCTTATAGCATGGTGGATAGGGCTATGGCCTCACTCTCGTGAGGTCGCTGGTATTAGTCTCTTAGTTCTTAGGTGAATGAAATGTATAAATCTTGTAACTCTTATCATCACTCCCTAGCATCAAAACTTTACATTTGTCAGCATTAAACTACATCTGCCAATCTTCTGACCATTTCAAAACCCTAATTAGATCACCTTGAAGTGCTAGTGAGTCTTCTTCCGTGTTTATTTCCCTACCGACTTTTGTATCATCGGCAAATTTGCAGATATTGCTGCTTAAACCCACATCTAAATCATTTTTATATATTTTAAATAACAGAGGTCCCAGTATAGAGCCTTGAGGCACTTAGAACGGCCTCCCACTCTAACTTAACTCCATTAATACTAACTCTTTGTTTCCTTTGGTATATCCATGCCTTAATATAACACCCACAATACCGCGAGCCTCAATCTTTTTAATCAGTCTTTCATGTGGCACTGTATCAAAAGCTTTGCTAAAGTCAAGGTACACAACATCACAAACCTTACCACTATCAACTGCCTCAACTATGCTGGAATAGAATGTAAGCAAATTTGTCGAACATGAATGGCCCTTAGTAAAACCATGTTGTGAATCCATTTATTAATCTACGTTTTTCAAGATGAGGACGAATGTTTTTTGCAAATAACTATTCAAGTAATTTTCTCACAACAGGCGTTAGGCTAACTGACCAATAGTTTGACGCAAGTGATCTATCTCCTTTCTTGAAGATTGCACATGATGAAATACATATCTATATTTTAGTGTACATGTTAGTTGAGTAGAAATATAATATTAATAAAAGAAATTATGATATAGTACTCACCGAGTATTCCAAGTCGGTACTGAATAGTGACGAGGACAATGTTATGGTCAAGGAGGACGTGTGGAGGGTACTCCAGAGTGCCGCCACTCATCCACCCGCCACCGTGGATGTACACCATCACAGGCAACAGGGGATACTCCTCGACAGGCTGAAAACATCATTATATTTTGGAATACTTTGATTTTACAGCATGTGTAAACTTTATCCTAGTATGTGAACATACTGTCTCAGAATTTGTCTTAAAATTAAAACATAATGAATAGTTTCCCTTTTGTAATTAAAGTGCAGCTTCTTAGTGGCATTTGTCATATTTTAATATCTTATCAATATTTTGTTGTACATAAGATAATACATTTTCATTCTTCCTTGCCGACGTAACACAAGGTGCAATACAAATTAAAAATTAAATACTTGAAGGTTTTGGTGTTTATCTCAACACATCTTTGGAAAATGTGTTGAAATAGACACATGATACCTAAATGCCAAACCTGCTAATATATATACACTTTCCCTCTGCCTCTGAAAACGTTTCATACAGACACTCGTCGGACTTAATATCAATTTCAAAATAAAGTTTAATTAGTTAATTTTCCAACTTCCTTCCAATATGAAGAACATAAAAAATATAGAATACAGTTGTGCTAGAATCATTCTTCTAACATTTCAGTCATATTAACACACACACACACACACACACACACACACATAAAAGTACTGTATTCACACGGTGAGTACTGGAGGCCAAGACCGTCAGTAGTTTCAAAGCGTTATATGACAAAGAGTGCTGGGAAGACGGGACACCACGAGCGTAGCTCTCATCCCGTGACTACACTTAGGTAATTACACTTAGGTAATTACACACACACACACATAACTGTTGATTGACAGTTGAGAGGCGAGACCAAAGAGCCAGGGCTCAACCCCTGCAAGCACAATTAGGTGAGTACACACACACACACTAACACACACACACACACACACACACACACACACACACACACACACACACACACACACACACACACACACACACACACACACACACACTAACACACCTGTAACGATTCGAGAAAGAGACCTGGGAGTGGATGTGACACCTAATCTAACTCCTGAGGCACATATAAATAGGATAACGACAGCAGCGTACTCTACACTGGCGAAAATTAGAACTTCATTCAGAAACCTAAATGAGGAAGCTTTTAGGGCGCTTTACACTGCCTACGTGAGACCCGTCTTAGAGTATGCCGCGCCATCATGGAGCCCCCACCTGAAGAAACACATAAGGAAACTGGAGAAGGTTCAGAGGTTTGCGACGAGGCTTGTCCCAGAGCTACGAGGGATGGGATATGAAGAGCGGCTGAAGGAACTGAACCTTACGACACTAGAGAAAAGAAGGGAGAGAGGAGATATGATAGGGACATATAAAATACTCAGGGGAATTGACAAAGTGGAAATAGATGAAATGTTCACACGTAATAATAACAGAACGAGGGGACATGGGTGGAAACTGGAAACTCAGATGAGTCACAGAGATGTTAGGAAGTTTTCTTTTAGCGTGAGAGTAGTAGAAAAATGGAATGCACTTGGGGAACAGGTTGTGGAAGCAAATACTATTCATACTTTTAAAACTAGGTATGATAGGGAAATGGGACAGGAGTCATTGCTGTAAACAACCGATAGCTAGAAAGGCGGGATCCAAGAGTCAATGCTCGATCCTGCAAGCACATATAGGTGAGTACATATAGGTGAGTACACAGCTAACTGTGAGGGGGGAGACATCAGAGTGGCGAGATGTCACCAACGGAGTCCCACAGGGCTCTGTACTTGGACCCATCCTGTTTCTAATATATGTAATAAACGATCTTCCAGAGGGTATAGACTCATTCCTCTCAATATTTGCTGATGCAAAAATTATGAGAAGAATCAAGACAGATGATGTTAGAGACTACAGGACGACCTGGACAGGCTGGAGGAATGGTCTAGAAAATGGCTACTAAAGTTCAACTCAGGAAAGTGTAAAGTAATGAAATTAGGCGAAGAAAGCAGAAGGCTGAACACAAGGTACCATCTGGGAGGTGAAATCCTACAAGAGTCAAATAGTGTTGGAAATTATCCAACCATAATACATCATTTTTGTACTTTAATACAACCTATTTGCATTAACAATAATACTTACTAAAATTACTAATTCATATAATTAATCCAATTAATGTTTTCTATTACAACGCAGTATTCTGCCAAATCCTTCCTACTGCGTGTACCGACAGGCAGCAACATGAAATATCTCCACATTTAGTTGAATCTAAAGTTTTTTTTAGTTTAGTTCATTTATTATGCACCCCATACCCATCTTGTGGGCGGTAGTGGAAAGGGTTACAGAGGCACATGGGCTCAGGGACTGAACCCCACAATTCATTTAGCTCAGCAAGTTACAATCTTGATGAGCTAGTTACAAAATTCAATATAAGTCATCACATCAACAATGGGTTCGAGATCGACCTCAAGTACAGGTTCTAAATTAAGCAACTGACATATGTGGAGAGCTAGTGTCAAAATTGATATGTTTGTCCTGCACACCGCCCCCCATCCAGTGGGCAGCGGTGGATAGGTTACAATCACTCAGTTACTACCTACAGTTAGCAAACTGGGGATATTTGGCTAAAATTTCTGGTACCAGATCATTTTGAATGAAATATTTACACATCGCTGGAACATTGGTTATAGACTTGTCTCTAAATTCACCTATCTTTTCGCACTCCATCACATAGTGACGGAGGGTGTGCGAATAATTTTGTTGACACAGTTTACATTTGGTCAGGTCTACATCAGCAGATAATGAGAATTCCCAGAGATACTTGTAACCGAGTCTAAGCCGAGCAGTAGTAACATCTAGAAGTCTGCTGATTTTATTGGATGATCCATAGATGTGTGGCTCGTCTTGCATGATAGTATGATGATAGATGGAATTACTGGTGTCAATTTCACTTTGCCTCAGATCTACAAGATCTTGTTGAAGTTCTCGGTGTACTGCTGCTCTCAGATTGCTCATTGACAATCCAAAGTTACACTCAACGGCTCCTTTAAAGGCAGATTCTTTAGCTAACTTATCAGCTCTATCATGCATTCGGAGGCCAACATGAGATGGAGACCACATGAAATGGACTCTGTTACCATCCTTAATAATTTTGTTGTATTTGTGTCTAGCTTCGGACACGAGCATGTTACAGTTATGTCTTAAAGAGTTGAGAGCATTTAAGGATGAGAAGGAGTCACTTACAATTAATGTATCAAGTTTGGAGACTTGTACACATTTCAGTGCAAGGATCAAGGCAAATAGTTCGGTCTGTTACTTTCCTTTACTAAGGATAATCGTTTATTTAGTTGTTTTATATATATATAGCATATTACTGCATAGTGAACTCGCTTATTTGGGTGAATTAACAACTAGAGTGGAAAATATTGTAATGTAAACTAATTCTATATAATATTCCTCTCGTTTATTTTACGTAGTCTTAATAAGCTGACTTGCACTATGCAAAAATATGTTGCATCTTAATACATATATTAGTGACACAAGTACTTGTCATAGTCCCTTACTTCCCTAATTAATTACTAGTAAATAAAATACTTAAGTTCGGTATTACTTTGGAGCGTTCTGCGCATGCGTATCCCAGGGAGGCGGGAAGGAGACATGGACACCATTCACAGCGTGCAATAGAGAGAAGCGTGTTTGCTCCTGCACGAGAGGGAGACGCTATTGCAAGGATCTTGCTTAGTGTCATATTATTCGCTCCTACAACCACGAGAGCGGTGCCACGTTATTTCGGCACACAACGGCAGTGTCCTGGAACTATTAATTCTCCAGCCCGTAGTTGACATCTTAGCAACGGCAGTTGAAGACGAGGGATTGGAGTCGTTCTCTCCATCAACGGACACTCGGCCTGGCAACTATTAATTCCTCATTGTTTACTAGTGATCACTGTTGTTGTTGTGTTGATTTAGGGGCGACGACGATCTGTTAACATGTAGGCTAGTTGTCGTTAGGCTGTAAACATACCAACAAAATCCAGTACGTTTCCTCTCTAGCAGTTTCCATAATTTATTTAGGAAATTATATTCATTATTTTCTGTAGAAGAATTCTACAGTGTCAGATATATCATTCAAATCTTATGTGGAAGAATTCTGCAGTATTAGATATATCTATAATTCTTTACGTAGAAGATTTCTACTTTGTAATTGCCTTTCAGCTCCCAAGTCCCCAGCAAGCAAGGAGTTAGGCTTCCCCACGGTCACGTGCAACAATGTGTCCGGTACAACACGTCGTCAGTGGAGCGTGGCAACCGATTTCACATCTCTGAGTTCTTACAGCTAAGCTGTTAACTTCTTTTACTTGTAGATATTAATAACTTAGTTGTAGTAATGATCTTTGATTAAGATCAATTCAACTAACCCATTATTTGGCAATAAATTATTTCATATTACTATAGCATATTGAGGCACATTTACCTCCAATTATTTATTATATAATAATTTTGATTATATTTATATTTTCCTTCTGGTGATGAACCAGCACCAGATTAATAATGCTAGGGATGTATTAATCTTTTAGCATGTAACCCCTCATTTTGGGTGAGAGTTTGACTCACAATTAATTATAATATACAGTCCCTTTAACATTCAATACATTATTAATTAAGAACATCCATAGGACATTAGTTCTTGGATTTAATTTCAATACACTTGATCTCCTTAGTTTTCCACTTTTTAACAACAAGTAGTGGTCCTTATAGCTATCGAAAATAATTTTAATTTCAATAAAATATTTGAGTCAAGTTTTCCCACAAATAGAGTGAAAGATCTGGGGGTTGATATCACACCGAACCTGTCCCCAGAGGCGCACATCAAAAGAATATCATCAGCGGCATATGCTAGACTGGCCAACATAAGAACTGCCTTTAGAAACTTGTGTAAGGAATCGTTCAAGACCCTGTATACCACTTATGTCAGACCAATCCTGGAATATGAAGCTCCAGCTTGGAGTCCATACCTAGTTAAACACAAGAGAAAGTTAGAGAAGATTGAGCGGTATGTCACCAGACTCGTCCCGGAACTGAGAGGTATGAGCTATGAGGAAAAGATAAAGGAGCTGAAACTTACATCCTTGGAAGAAAGAGGAGTAAGGGAAGACATGATAACCACCTACAAAATTCTCAGGGGAATTGACAGGGTGGACAAAAACAAATTCTTTAGCACGGGAGGAACACGAATAAGTGGACACAGGTGGAAACTGAGTACCCAAATGAGCCACAAAGACATTAGAAAGAACTTTTTCAGTGTTAGAGTAGTTAACAGGTGGAATGCATTAGGCAGTGATGTGGTGGAGGCTGACTCCATAGACAGTTTCAAATGTAAATATGATAGAGCCCAGTAGACTCAGGAATCTGTACACCAGATGATTGACAGTTGAGAGGCGGGACCAAAGAGCCAAAACTCAGCCCCCTCAAGCACAACTAGGTGAGTACACATACACACACACACACACACACACACACACACACACACACACACACACACACACACACACACACACACACACACACACACACACACACACACTGGGCAGACTGCATATTTCTTGACTGCCAAAAGGCCTTTGATACGGTACCGCACATGAGACTGCTATACAAACTTGAGAGGCAGGCAGGAGTAAGCGGAAAGGCCCTAGTATGGGTGAAGAACTACCTAACAGGAAGGAGCCAGAGGGTAATGGTAAGGGGCGAAAAGTCGGACTGGCGAACAGTAACAAGTGGAGTACCTCAAGGATCGGTGCTGGGACCAATCCTCTTTCTAATTTACGTAAATGATATGTTTACAGGAGTGGAATCATACATGTCAATGTTTGCAGATGACGCAAAATTAATGAGAAGAGTTGTGACAGACGAGGATTGTAGGATCCTCCAAGAGAACTTAAACAGGCTGCAGAGATGGTCAGGGAAATGGCTACTGGAGTTTAACACCAGTAAATGTAAAGTTATGGAAATGGGATCAGGTGACAGGAGACCAAAGGGACAGTACACAATGAAGGGGAACAGCCTACCTGTAACGATTCGAGAAAGAGACCTGGGAGTGGATGTGACACCTAATCTAACTCCTGAGGCACATATAAATAGGATAACGACAGCAGCGTACTCTACACTGGCGAAAATTAGAACTTCATTCAGAAACCTAAATGAGGAAGCTTTTAGGGCGCTTTACACTGCCTACGTGAGACCCGTCTTAGAGTATGCCGCGCCATCATGGAGCCCCCACGTGAAGAAACACATAAAGAAACTGGAGAAGGTTCAGAGGTTTGCGACGAGGCTTGTCCCAGAGCTACGAGGGATGGGATATGAAGAGCGGCTGAAGGAACTGAACCTTACGACACTAGAGAAAAGAAGGGAGAGAGGAGATATGATAGGGACATATAAAATACTCAGGGGAATTGACAAAGTGGAAATAGATGAAATGTTCACACGTAATAATAACAGAACGAGGGGACATGGGTGGAAACTGGAAACTCAGATGAGTCACAGAGATGTTAGGAAGTTTTCTTTTAGCGTGAGAGTAGTAGAAAAATGGAATGCACTTGGGGAACAGGTTGTGGAAGCAAATACTATTCATACTTTTAAAGCTAGGTATGATAGGGAAATGGGACAGGAGTCATTGCTGTAAACAACCGATAGCTAGAAAGGCGGGATCCAAGAGTCAATGCTCGATCCTGCAAGCACATATAGGTGAGTACATATAGGTGAGTACACACACGTTGATTGACGGTTGAGAGGCGGGACCAAAGAGCCAGAGCTCAACCCCCGCAAACACAACTAGGTGAGTACAACTAGGTGAGTACACACACACACACACACACACACACACACACACACACACACACACACACACACACACAAACACACAAAAGGTTAGCATACCGAAAGGGAAACTATGAGGAGATAAGAAAATTCCTAACAGATATAGCATGGGAAACAGAGCTCAGGGAAAAGACGGCCCAAGATATGATGGACTACATCACGCAAAAATGCAAGGACGCAGCAAACAGGTTTGTCCCAGCCCAAAAGGAAAACAGTGAAATGAAGATGAGAAACCCATGGTTTAATCAGAGAAGTAGGCTAGCTAAGCAGCAAAGTAAAAGGGCCTGGTGAAACTATAGGAATAACAGGACACTGGAGAGCAGAGAAAGATACCAGAATGCCAGGAATGAATATGTCAGGATGAGAAGAGAGGCAGAAAGACAATACGAAAATGACATCGCAAGCAAGGCAAAGACTCGGCCTAAATTGCTGCATAGCCACATTAGGAGAAAAACAACAGTAAAGGAACAGGTTATATAATTAAGGATGGGGGCAGAAGGATTCACTACAAACGACAAGGAAGTGTGTGAGGAACTGAATAAGAAATTCCAAGAGGTCTTCACCTTAGAGCAAGGAGAAATCCCAAAGATAAGAGAGGGAATAGCTAACCAGGAACCACTGGAAGAGTTTGAGATTACCAGCGGGGAAGTAAGGAAGTGTTTACTAGAGTTAAATGTGACATAGGCTATAGGCCCAGATGGAATCTTCCCTTGGATACTAAAGGAAGGAGCAGAAGAACTGTGCCTCCCACTCTCCATAGTGTATAACAAATCACTGGCAACAGGGGAACTGCCAGAAATTTGGAAAGCAGCTAACGTAGTCCCGATATACAAGAAAGGGGATAGACAGGAGGCACTGAATTACAGGCCAGTGTCCCTAACCTGCATACCATGCAAGCTGATGGAGAAGATTGTGCGAAGAAAGCTAGTGGAGCACCTGGAGCGAAAGAACTTTGTAACACAGCATCAACATGGATTCAGGGATGGCAGGTCCTGCCTCACAGGGTTACTTGAATTCTACGACCAGGCAAAAAAATAAGGCAAGAAAGAGAAGGGTGGGCAGACTGCCTATTTTTGGATTGTCAGAAAGCCTTTGATACAGTGCCACATAAGAGGCTAGTGAAAAAGCTGGAGATGCAGGCTGGAGTGAAAGGGTACTCCGTTGGATACAGGAGTACCTAAGCAACAGGAGACAACGAGTCAGTGTGAGGGGTGAGGTCTCAGATTGGCGAGATATTACGAGTGGAGTCCCGCAGGGGTCAGTCCTTGGACCTATACTGTTTCTGATATATGTAAATGATCTCCCAGAGGGTATAGAATCGTTTCTCTCAATGTTTGCCGATGATGCAAAAATTATGAGGAGGATTGAAATTGAGGACGATAGTAGGAGGCTACAAGATGACCTAGACAGACTGAGTGAATGGTCCAACAAATGGCTGTTGAAGTTCAACCCGAGTAAATGCAAAGTAATGAAACTAGGCAGTGGAAATAGGAGGCCAGACACAGGATACAGAATAGGAGATGAAGTACTTAATGAAACGAACAGAGAGAAAGATCTAGGAGTTGATATCACACCAAACCTGTCTCCTGAAGCCCACATAAAAAGAATAACGTCTGCGGCATATGCGAGGCTGGCTAACATCAGAACAGCGTTCAGGAACCTGTGTAAGGAATCATTCAGAATCTTGTACACCACATATGTAAGACCAATCCTGGAATATGCGGCCCCAGCATGGAGCCCGTACCTTGTCAAGCACAAGACGAAGCTGGAAAAAGTACAAAGGTATGCCACTAGACTAGTCCCAGATCTAAGAGGCATGAGTTACGAGGAAAGGCTGCGGGAAATGTACCTTACGACACTGGAAGACAGAAGAGTAAGGGGAGACATGATCACAACCTACAAAATCCTCAGAGGAAACGACCGGGTAAATAAGGATAAACTATTCAACACTGGTGGGACGCGAACAAGGGGACACAGGTGGAAACTGAGTACCCACATGAGCCACAGAGACGTTAGAAGGAACTTTTTCAGTGTCAGAGTAGTTAACGGATGGAATGCATTAGGCAGTGGTGCGGTGGAGGCTGACTCTATACACAGTTTTAAATGTAGATATGATAGAGCCCAGTAGGCTCAGGAATCTGTACACCAGTTGATTGACCGTTGAGAGACGGGACCAAAGAGCCAAAGCTCAACCCCCGCAAGCACAAATAGGTGAGTACACACACACACACACACACACACACACACACACACACACACACACACACACACACATTAACTTCAGAATATCTTTTAAATACATGGATGGTGACATACTAAAGAAATTGTTCACGACTTTTGTTAGGGCAAAGCTAGAATATGCAGCGGTTGTGTGGTGCCCATATCTTAAGAAGCACATCAACAAACTGGAAAAGGTGCAAAGACATGCTACTAAGTGGCTCCCAGAACTGAAGGGCGAGAGGTTAGAGGCATTAAATATGCCAAAATTAGAAGACAGAAGAAAAAGAGGAGATATGATCACTACGTACAAAATAGTAACAGGAATTGATAAAATCGATAGGGAAGATTTCCTCAGACCTGGAACTTCAGGAACAAGAGGTCATAGATATAAACTAGCTAAACACAGATGCCGAAGAAATATAAGAAAATTCACTTTCGCTAACAGAGTGGTAGACGGTTGGAACAAGTTAGGTGAGAAGGTGGTGGAGGCCAAGACCGTCAGTAGTTTCAAAGCGTTATATGACAAAGAGTGCTGGGAAGACGGGACACCACGAGCGTAGCTCTCATCCTGTTCCGCGGCCCCAGAGGCTCACACCTGCACCTTCGACGCACATAGAACTGGACGCAGATGACCCATTTGACTCATTAGACGAAGAAGTCTCGGTGGGAGTACCATCTTCTCCCCAGCATCTATAGCCCGAATGACTTCCTACTCTAGGCCTCTCCTAAATCTAAAGTGAATCTTAGCACCGAACTTCGTTCGAATGCATCCTTAAACCACAATAAGTGCTCAATATCAGGTCCCTGCAGGAATATGTCGTCTACAATATACACTCTGCTTTAGGCCCATGTCAACAAGGACTTTCTGTTCGATGTAAAAATTAGCAAATGGAACACAAAGGGAAAAACCCATAGCGATATTATCTGCTCGCTACGGGAGCGAGTAGCCATATTTATACATGTACCCATCAGGACTCAGGTTGGGTGCCTCTTTGGTACATGATTACCTGGAACATACCTGGAGAGTGTTTCGGGAGTTCTTCTCCCCGAGCCCGACCTCGGGCCAGGCTCCCTCAGCTTGGTTTTGGTTTGCTATGAGTAGCTTCCTAAGTGTGCCTTGTGGGATGTCAAGTGGAATACAAATTGGATTCCAATAAACTCCGTCTATTGTTCCAACAGTCTCATCCACGGGCACATACAGGAACAGCGATTCTACATGGAAAGGCGCTCTCACTTCTGATGTCGGCGATAAGTCAACATATTCCTTCGGCGATCTAAGGCTGAAGGAGTATGGCACGAATGGATTTAGCAGAAAGTTAAGTTGCTTAGCTAGTCTGTACGTGGGCGTAGGTATCTGGCTGATGATTCGACGAAGTGGGATTTCAGGTTTAAGGGTTTTCAGAGTCCCATATACATATCTAGTTTGTACTCTCCAGTAGCTTTTGTCAGGTGAAGTCCAGACATTTTGGCATTGACAGTTACAATCAACCTGTTTACATTCGTTTTCAGTTCGGCAGTAATATCCCTAGTGATCCTATAGAATTTAGTGTGATCAGAAAGTATTGGTTTTATTTCTCAAAATATTTATCTTTTTTGATGATGACTTACAGTGATAATAATTTATCACCTCTTCTAATAACTATTTCCTTATTCTCACAAAGCTCCTTAACTGCCGCACTAAGCTTAGGCGACCTCAGCCCCGCTCCTGTGCCAGGTAAGTACACTACGGGCTCACCATAGCCCGTGCTACTTGCCCCGCTCCTGTGCCAGGTAAGTACACTACGGGCTCACCATAGCCCGTGCTACTTGGAACTTTTTGTTCCGAGTAACTGAATCTAAAACAACAACAACTACAGCTCAGGCTACAGTATGGTGCTTCTGTAGTTATCACGATTTTTCTCTTCCTCCGCCAAACGCTGTGCTTGCAATGTGTCCTCGGTGGTGACCTTCCTTGTGTCTCAAGGTCGAATGTGTCGTCCAGCAGGATCTCCAACGCCACCTTCCCCGCCATCTCACTTGCTCTGGACATAACGTGACAGCTTATTCCCAGATTTAAGAAAGCTTAGCTTTGATGTCCATAGGAAATGGAAAGGATGGGGGAGGTAGAGGGATGGGGAGATGAAATTCAGGAAGAGGATGCGGGTGTAGAGAGAGAGGAGGTTCGGCCAATCCTAATTCTGAGGTCATCGTCGATGTTGGTGTGTGTCCATTGGTCTTAATGTTGCAGCTGCGTTTTGTAAACTATGATTTCTATCTCTGCTTTGTGTATCTGATGTATCAGATCTTGGCGATGTTTATGTTTATTTTGTTATTTATATAAACAATAGTTTCTACATTCTTGTAAAGCCACTAACACGCATAGCGTTTCGGGCAAGTCCTTAATTCTAATTTTTCCCCGGAATACGACCCGCCAAATCGTTTAACAACCAGGTACCCATTCACTGCTGGGTGAACAGAGGCTACAGTTAAGGATTGGCGCCCGGTCAATCCTCCCCGGATATGATACGAACCCAGGCCTAAGTGCTCCCGAAGCGCCGGGCGAATATCTTACCACTGCGCCACGCAGGACTGTTCAATAGTGAAGGCTTCGTTTCTTGCTACTGGGTCATTTGTTTTAATATTAGTATATTGTGGTAGCAGTCTTTTCGAAGGCACGTATTATTGAATATTACAGAAAGGCCTTATACAAATATAAGAAAATTCAACGAGAGTGCTGGATTATTTCAAGCTTAAGTTAAGCATATATGAATTAATTTGGTTGTGTACAAATGGGAGCTTCCTAGCATGACCCAATAGGCCTTTATTTATTTATTTATTCTTTATTTATTATAGAAGTTATCTGTTCCTGTACGCACCGGTGTAACACCAGTGCGTACAGGAACAGATGACTTCTGACTCTTGTTAGCAGGCTGAGAGCTTTCGCTTTGCACAGCACATGGTAACCCTAAGTCTAAGCCATTAATTTCCAAAGACAAGCACTTGGTTAACACCAAGTACAGTGTTACTGCATTTACTTGGTTAACACCAAGTACAGTGTTACTGCATTTACTTGGTTAACACCAAGTACAGTGTTACTGCATTTACTTGGTTAACACCAAGTACAGTGTTACTGCATTTACTTGGTTAACACCAAGTACAGTGTTACTGCATTTACTTGGTTAACACCAAGTACAGTGTTACTGCATTTACTTGGTTAACACCAAGTACAGTGTTACTGCATTTACTTGGTTAACACCAAGTACCCAAATACTGTTGAGTGAACTGAGCTATGTTACAGTTAAGGATTGATACTCAAATAATCTTCCCTGGCCAAGACTCGAACCCAGACAAATCGCTGGCAAGGTGCAGGGCGAGTGTGTTACCACTGCACCAACAGTAACTTTCTAGTTTACTCTGTTTTAATTTTAATAGGAATTTTCTTACCTTTGGCGTGAATATGTTGAGGAATAGACAGTCTTCATTGCCGACGAGGTCGACATTTCTGCCGGTGATGAGTGAGATCATTGTGTACTGGGGGCAGAAGGGAGGCATCTTCGAGCCGTCTTTAATACCCTCCCATTTCTTCACTTCTACAGGGTCCTGGACAAATAAATTAATATATAAAATGTATTTTAATATGTCAAATGTTTAGGATTAAATGTAATATAAGTTTTAGGACTGCTAGTTATAATTTATTCTTGTTTATTTTGTCACGAATACTGTCGTCATTTGCGAAATTCTGGCCTTGCGGTTCTTCACTAACTTTGAATCTGAGGTCTCCGACAGGCGGCTCAGCATATGGTATGGAGTAATAGGAATAAAAGGTCTTGCCTCCTAGAGACTGCTCCAGCACCCCAGACACCTCGCCTGAGATGGTCGTCACCACCGGCACATCAGATATCTAAGAGACATTAGAAATATGTGTAGAATAATAAACCCCACATTGTTTGAGTTAGGAAAATACTATTTGTCAAATATAAATACTGTTCTTAAAATATTAAACAACCCAGCAGTTTTCTTCTTATAAGGTGTGTTGTACATGCTGCTACGGCGGAGGGAGCACTCACAGGATGAGTGACGGTGCCCAATAAACTCGCCCCTCGGGGTAAAATTTAACAAAATGTTACCTCCCCAAGCTGCGTGTCCTTCCCCAGGTCCCCTGGCGCCTCAGACTCCTCCGCCAGCGCCACCGTCACCACCAGCCACATTATGACACACCGCACGGAGCGCCCCATCCTCACTCTGCCACCTGCACACGTCGGTCGGGGAAAGGCGGGGTCCAAGAGCTAATAGCTCGATTCTGCAGACACAAAAAGTAAATATAAATACACGAAAGTGAAACTGCATTTATATGAATGAGTGATTGACTAGAAACAGACAGCACCAAGTTCGTAACCATTTCGAGGAGTTGAAGAAACATCGTCTGGGAAGAGGTGGTACAATACTAGTCAGGAAGACTGACATTGAAAAACCTTTGAAATAACTAATGAAGTTAACTTCGAATGATTCATCAGCCAGGTACAGCCAGTATAATCCCAGGTACTTGTTCCTCACCCACGACCCACAGTATACTATAACTCGTATAATCCCAGGTACTCGTCTCACCCACGACCCACAGTGTACTATAACCCGTATAATCCCAGGTACTCGTGTCACCCACGACCCACAGTGTACTATAACCCGTATAATCCCAGGTACTCGTGTCACCCACGACCCAGAGTGTACTATAACCCGTATAATCCCAGGTACTCGTGACACCCACGACCCACAGTGTACTATAAGCTGTATAATCCCAGGTACTCGTGACACCCACGACCCACAGTGTACTATAAGCTGTATAATCCCAGGTACTCGTCTCACCCACGACCCACAGTGTACTATAACCCGTATAATCCCAGGTACTCGTCTCACCCACGACCCACAGTGTACTATAACCCGTATAATCCCAGGTACTCGTCTCACCCACGACCCACAGTGTACTATAGCTATGCTTGTTGCCACTGTTTGTTCTGGCACCAGCTACATGCCAG